>NC_056729.1:500792541-500827541 GCF_019279795.1 Protopterus annectens | reverse complement strand
GTTGTGATCTTGTATTTGATTTGAGGATGACAGAATATGTCATCTCTACGAGCATATGGCTATAACATGAGAACCTTGTTCCTTGTGCACCTAGTGAAATTTGAGCAGGGCAGATTTTTGAGCATCATCCCTTGGATTTTGCACAGTGTGATCTGTGGGGTGCTGTTGGTATATGCCTTTTCGACACCACTTGCATCTCTTTAGGTGAACAGTGCCAGAACTGGTGGAATGACCTGTCCCCAAGTGTTTGCAGTATCTGAAGGAAGTTCAGCAGGGTGTTTGAGACAAAAAAAACCACCGTCGCTACTTGGTATGTGTTTTAAACTGCTTAAAGGAGGGCATTGCTTTTGCGTCATTGCATTGTATCGATTTAATAATTCTTTACATGTTGCTTGTTGGTTTGGTTAGTGTAAGACCCATTAAATTCCTGCCAGTTACCAAGTGGTCTGTTTTTTCTTTATGAAACTGTAATTGTGTATCTACAATGTCTGTTGCATGCTGCTTTGGGGGGTTGCAGGCTTAAATAATTTTTCTTTTTTGGCTTTATGCGTTTGTTGCATTGCTTTTCTAAATCTGCCTTATGTTCTGCAAATTGTTGCTATAATATGGGCCAAAGTAAGTCATTCAGTCGTGTACTTTTAAGGCTGTTTGCTTCATGCAGATCTATTCAGTCTTGTACTGCTGTCACATATCCCCAGTATGTACACTGATTTTAAAGGTCATGACAAACCAGTCAGATGTACTTTTTAAAGGGTTTTAGTTGCTTTGTGTATTGCATTTTGGTCCTGTTGCTTATCCCTATTATGTAATGCATTTACTTTTAAGGCAGTTTGAGGCATCAGTTATGTGCTTCAAATCACATTTTTGCAGTAATTTAGAGAGGTCTCATTTCAAACATTTAATGCGCACTGCCATGTTATTGTAAACCTTTTTAGCAGTTGTGAATTTTGTATGGACGTAGTGATTTTTTTCCCTACCATTTACTGCCTCTAGACTTGTGTGCTTGTTCATATATGCACAAAGGTTTTGTTTCTGAAGTAGTGGGAGGTGTTTTGGGAATCTTAAACTGTCTCCAAATTGTAACTGATTTGACAATGCTCTCCAGTGGGTTTGTCCATTGCTTAGGTGGCTCGCATTTGTCTAGTGCGTAGGCAGTTCCTTGTATACATGCACTTTCATAGTGCATAAGTTGCAGAGTAATATGAAATTTGTGGTTTGTCCCAAGATCTCCTTTCTTAGCAGTTTATCCAATTGTGTTCCTGCTGTAACAGTAAGCTACACTTGTTTAGCTGTATATAGAATGCTGTATGGTCTGTGTATTTGGGCCAGGTATTACTGATTGACTTTTTGTCTCGTGTTTGTGATTAAATTGTGGTCTTTGGGGTTTTGCTTGCTGTGGAGGGAGTGCTGTTAACAGGCCTATTTCTGGCACTTGGTAATGTTTATTTGCTGTTGCAACTGTTAAGCCATGTGGGCTCTGAGTGATGTATGTTATACCGGTTTCCTTTACTCTGCAAATGATGTGTTATGAGAGTAGTGAACCAGTTTGCACAGTGAAAGTCAGTTTTATGTTACTGGTGCAGTTGAATATTTGAGTGGTGTGTAGACTTGACTGGTGGACCTTCTATTCTTAATGGGGAATGTGACTGGCAGTATTTGGCACTGTTAACAGCAATTCCTGCTTGAATTTCTTACACTCATTATAGCTGCTACATGCATTATTTTTGATGTTTCTAGAGCTGCCAGCACTGGTTTTTAGCTGCTGCATTACTATGCTTATCTTGCATGCTGTTTTACAGGTGTTACTGAGGGCGATGAAAATGGGGATTTGCTGTCTTTGCGTCGGGAACGGATGCATTACCAACGTGGTGAGTGAGTACCCTTCTACTGCTTATCATTCTGGTATCCCATACCTGCTACTTCTGTTGACATTTTTTTTGCTTGTCAATATTTATTCTTTGACATTCAGCTTCCAGTGATGCTGGTCCTGCACAAAACAGAGGAGGACTGAGTAGCTTCCAGCTGTAATGCCAGGGCTGTGTAATGCAGAAGATGATTGAATAGCCCAGTACTGTTGCCAGTGTACCATATGATGTAACTGAACAGGAAGAGAGGATGTTCTTCGTACAAGTCCCCACTGCTGTGAAAACTTCAGTGATCTCTGACCAAATAGGAAGTTTTATATCCAGTCAAAGCTCATTCTGTATCCCCTACCATACCATTCTTCCACTTCCCAATATCCACTCTCTCCTTGTGTTATAAAGGTGGGCATACAGTTCATTTTTGCCACTTGATGCAGTTGGTGAGGCTGCAATTGGAAGAATTCAGATAAGGATCCTTTTTAGGGGATTTTTTAACCCCTTTGAACGTTGTAAAAATGATTTCTTGCTCAAAGCTGCTGTTTAAGGGCCATATATTCCCATTCAGATGCTTAGGAATGCCTGCAAGCAGCATAAATATAGCTGTAAAAGGCAGACTAAGAACAGGCAGAATTAAGTGCACAAAGCCCAAAACAATATGCATGCAACATCCTTTTGAAATAACTTAAAATTATTTTTGCCCAGAAGTACTAAAGCCAGGAGAGATGCAATGCTTGGTTGCCTTAACACATAAACAGTTGCAGTATTCATCTATTTGTCCTAGTGGCATTGGTCAGCATCTATTTGGACTTCCTCCTTCACAATGCTTGCTTTAAGCCTAAGTCAGAGGACACCCAAAGACCGTCTTAGTCTGAGGTTTCTAGTAACATGTTTTCATCCCTGGGTCTGTTGTCTGAGGTCACCTGTCCTTGATGAAGCATCTCTGGACGCTCATGTCAGGTGACTTTCGCATCTGTCCAGAGACTGAGCATAAAGTCCAACTTTCCAATGACAAACTCTCTGCCTGTAAGCCCTCAACATTTTGATTGCTTTGACTTCCTAAAATGAAATGTTAAAGAGCAGTTGCCCAAGGTCTGAAGCCTAGGGTACAGTGTTATTGACTGCCTTTTAGACAAGGTTGTGCCACACACCATAATATTTTGCACTTTGTGAACCAATTTGCTATCCAGTGAGTGAAATAGATTAACATTTAGTTGGGTGAGTTTATCTACAGTACCAATATGTGGAATGGTATGTACAGATTTTCCCTTCTCCATTGATTCAGTAACCTTGAAGTAGACCATGTTAAATGGGCAGGATCTGCCCTCGACAAATCCAGACTTGCTTGGGTTTGAGAGTTTGTAGTTTTCTTTCCAAATAAATACATAAATAAAACAAGGGGGTGGGAAGCCGGTATTTTCTGGATGTATGCAGGAGGTGAAGTTTCTACCTTGTTAGATCAGACATACAGATACTGTCCAGCTAATTTGTAACCTTAGCAAAAAAAATGCACACCATTTCTAAGTGAATATCCCATTTATTATTTTTGCCACAAATTCCATGGCAGGCATTTAGCTGGAAGGGTAAGACCTTACTCCCATCAGTGGCACAGCTACTATGCCTACTACTTAATTCTTCCTAAAGGGAGTCTCTGAGTGTTTCTCTGGAAGCTGCCATGTAGTGGTAAGTCCACACTTTCCCCAAGCACTACAGGTTAGACATGATGTTCATAGCTAGGGAGGGAATTGCTGAGGTAGTCATGAAGAACGCTCAGTCTTCGCCAGTCCTGCAGAGTGCATGGTCTTGTCTTTCACAAGACTGCCAGCCTAAGGACACTTGAGGAAAGCTTTTTAAATCTTCTGTGAACTTATGACTTTAGCAGTGAGTTGCATGCAAAACACAGTGCAGTTGTGTCACCAACTTATAATTCTTGATGTTTGAATGTAGCCATCTCTGCAGTTCAGTTTTCCACACTCCGTCCACAACTTAACAAAGATGCCTGGGGCGGGGTTTGAGAGCGGCATCATCCCCTTCTCTCCTTTGTCGTGTTTTCCCTTCCTGGTTTACATACAAGCCCTGTAGTCTATTTTCTAATAGGTGAATACTGTTAAGACTTCTGCTAGTAGTGCAAACAGTGTCTGTCAACTCCATGGTGTGAAGACATGAGGGATGGAGACTTCAAAATAAGGGGGGGTGGTGGTCTCCAATTCTAGTGAAGTTGTTTGTCTCTTGTGGCAGCAATCATTGCTATGACTGCAGCAGTGAATACACTCTAGCATCTACAGTTATGCTAAGTTGCTTATACAGCTGTGCTTTCTACAGCTTCTTGGTAATGGCATGGCACATCTTTTAGGCTTTCAGATTGCTGAATTGTAGCAGTGTCTGTTTCGAAGTGGCTGAAAGATGAATGTATAGCCTTGCATGAAGTCTTGGTGCAGATGTCCCACACTATGTGGTAAACTTCCACAACACTTATCCTGAAAACTGTTTGGTGTATTAAATATTACTTGGGACCACCTGAGGGAAACTGGTTGCTTGACCTTGCACATCAGAGAATTTGTCCGTTTTTGCCATCCATCCCTCACAGGAAACACCTCTAACATCTGTGCTGCTTTTTTCTGCTTTTGTGTTTCTTTGGCAAGTCTTATATGTGCCTTACTCCTTTCTTTCCTGCTGCATAAGTGTGGCAAGTTGTCATATGACAAGTTGTGCTAGATTTGCAGAAATGCAGTCCACTCACAATTCTCTGATTTACTGTAAAGAACATATCACATTAGCGAATGCTACATACTTGTTTTGTTCCTTTCTATTTCAGATATTTTTCTGTTGCTTTTTACCTGTTCATTTTTTTTCTTGTGCAAACTACTCCTTGGCGAAGTGCCCTGATATTTCACTGCTCTTCACATGCTTGAAGACTGCTTTTTTATTATGAATCTGCATGTGTACTTGGGTACAGGTGTGCGTATTATGTTCTTCAAAAACACTTCACTCTGCATTCCCTTGGCTGCAGTAGCCTTTGTGCTCAGCACATAACCGGCCAAATTCTAAAAGCTCTGACTCACTCCCACACTTTCTTACTGATTGCTAATTTTACCTCCTCAGGGTTGAGCAGTCACTGAAAGTTCTGTAGTATTTTCTGACACCTTGTGAAGAAGCAGCTCAGAAGCATCTCAAGAGCAGCAACCAGCCTTCAGCTTTTCTGACAGATAAGTCCCCTTTGGGGAACCCTTCTACACACATATTTGGCTTTTATATGTGTATTTAAAACAAACAAAAAAAAATGCTGTTGACTTTTTAGTGGGACTATCCTGTTAAGAAACCTGGAACTTTTATCGGAACTTTCCGGTCTGTCATTTTTTAGCTTTGGCCAATTTGGGGGCTAATTTTGTGGTGTTTACTGTTTGTGTAAACTTTGAAAGTTTAGTGTGGGGACGTGTTTTTAGTTTGACAAGAGGCAATCACGGGTGATGTAGGGTTTGTGATGATGCTGTGACAACTTGCCTGCCATTTCTTTGAGTTTTCTGTGGAGAAGTTTGACAGGCATTTAGTGCACTTTTTATGCATTACAATGAAAGTTGTGCTGCTAGTGAAAACTATTTGACAACTTGACTTCCAACTTGTTCCAGTGATGATTTTTTAACAGCATGTGAAGCATCCTAGTCTGTCACTTGCTTCTACTGGTCTGACTTTCATAGTTCCTAGTAAGAGAACTTGGCAAACAGCCTTTGCTGACTCTGAATTCTTCTCACTACTCTTACCTCTCCATCTTCCACTGGTGTAGTCCTTTCAGCCACATCCTTTGTCCCAGTGTCCAAGCCAGGCATGGGAGAAATATTTGTACTGGGACACAGATGCATATCAGGAGATGCTGTTCAATGTGGTCGAGGAAGCGACCTCTTGATGGGGCAAAAGTACCTTGTTCTTAGTCTGTCATCAGGGATACCTGTAAAGAAAAAAAACAAAAGGCTAAATATTACTCATCAGAAGTCATGGAGCTCGTTAGAAAAGATGGCTTTTCTTACCTTGGCCAATAACAAAGCGAATACAAAAAGTTTACACACACCTGTTAAAATGCCACTTTTTTGTGATATAAAAAAATGAGACCACATTATATCATTTCAGAACTTTTCCCACCTTTAATGTGACCTATAACCTGTAGAATTCAATTGAAAAATCTATTTGGGGGGGGGGGGACTATAAAAAATAAACGTACAATAAGCTGGTTGCATAAGTGTGCACACCCTTAAACTAATACTTTGTTGAAGCACCTTTTGATTTAATTACAACATTCAGTTATCTTGGGTACACACCTGCCATTAATTAGAGAGACTGATTAACCCCAAATAAAGTTCAGCTGTCCTAGTAGGATTTTCCTGACCTGTACTCACTTGCCTGCTATAGCAAAAGCCATGGTTCACAGAGCGCTTACAAAACAACAAAGGGATCTCATTGTTGAAAGTCATCAGTCGGAAGGGTACAAAAACTTTCAACAGCATTGGATTTACCATGAAGCACAGTGAAGTTAGTCAGCAAAAAGTGGAGAAAATATGGGGCAACAGTGATGTTGCAAAGAACTGGGTGTCCCTCCAAAATTGATGGAAAGACCAGATGAAAACTGGTCAGAGAGGCTGCCAAGAGACCTACAGCAACACTGCAGGAGCTACAGGAATTTTTGGCAAGTACTGGTTGTGTACTGCATGTGACAACAATCTCCCATATTCTCTGTGTGGACTATGGGGTAGGGTTGCAAGATGGAAGCAGTTTCTTACACACAAAAACATCCAGGCCAGGCTAAAATTTGCAAAACAATACATAGTCTCCCAAAAGCATGTGGGAAAATGTGCTATGGTTTAATGAGGCCAAGCTTGAACATTTTTGCCACAGTTCCAAAAGGTACGTTTAGCACACACTTCATATCACCAAAATAACACCATCCCCACGGTGAAGTATGGTGGTGTGGCAGTATCATGCTTTGAGGTTGCTTTTCTTCAGCTAGAACTGGGGCTTTAGTCAAGGTGGAGGGGATTACGAACAGTTCCAAATATCAATCACTTTTGACCCAAAACCTTTAGGCATTTGCTAGAAAGCTGAAGAGGAATTTCACCTTTCAGCACGGAAATGATCCCAAGCATACACCTGAATCAAAAAAAGAATGGCTTCATCAGAAGAAAATTAGTTTTGGAATGGCCCAGCCAAAGCTTGGACCCAAATCGAGTAGAAAATCTGTGGGGTGACCTGAAGAGGGCTGTGCACAAGAGGCCCTTGCAATCTGACAGATTTGGAGTGCTTTTGCAAGGATGAGTGGGCAAATATTGCAAAGTCAATATATGCCATGCTGATAGGCCACTACCCAGGAATGAATGAATGCTGTAATTAAACCAAAAGGTGCTTCAGCAAAGTATTAGTTTAAGGGTGTGCATACTTACACAGCCAGCTTATTGTTAGTTTTTTATTTTTTATACTTCCCCCTAATAGGTTGGTTTGGTTTTCAATTAAATTGCACAGGTTATAGGTCACATTAAAGGTGGGAAAGTTTTGAAATGATTTATTGTGGTCTCAAAATATCACAAAAGCCTGGCATTTTAACAGGGGTGTGTAAACTTTCTATATCCACTTAAGTGCCATTACAGTAGAGTTCTTTTCTTTTGACTTTATTTATCCAAGTCTTTTGGGTTCCTAATACCATGACTGGAATGGACCCCATTCCCAAGTCAAAGTATAATTAAAGTTTATGAAATTAGTGTTTCAATCTTTGGTAAGAAATGCTCTTCACAGCACCTGCAATGTGCCTAGTAATGACTTTTCCTGAAATTCATACAGAGTTACATGTATTGGTAATACAGCCAAGTATGATTGTAAATTATTTTTCATAAGACCCATTGCTCCTACTACTATTGGAACTGTGTGGCTATCCTTTATCCACATTGCCCTCGTTTTTGCCTGCAAATCCTGGTATTTTATGAATTTATTTTTCTCTGTATATAAGACACTAGTCACTAGTTGTAGCAGTTTCAGTGATCAGTGCTACTTTTGCCTTCATGACTTCTACATCTGTTTTTCTCTCGTCTATTTTTTCAACTGTTGGTAATGGGTGATCCCATGTGATATAAACTTAATTTTCTATAATGCTTTGTGGCTCATGTTTCCAGTGTTTTTCAGCTACTCAAGTACTATGTTTGCACAATTCCAATGCAACTGTCATGCCATTTTATTGTGCCTTTCTGTATGCAGTCCTTTTGCAGTTAGTATATCACAACCAGCAACAATACCTACAACGGTTTCCAATGCAGTGTTTACAAAAACTGCATTTGTCTTAATTCCACATGTTCAGTGGACTTGAACCAGTGTGTACTTGGCCCCCTATCTTGGGCCACAAATAGTAATCTTTCATCTTCTGGTTTAAATTCACCTCTCCTTAACCATTCCTGTGTTAAATCCTGATCAACATGAGGCTGTTGCAAGAGTTTTCTGTACTTGCAACTAAGTTTATGCATTTTCCTTTTTTTTTTTTTTTTTTTTTTTTTTGCATTCTCAACTGATCCTTCACTTGGATCTACTTCACTTTGTCATAAAACCTATTTGTCGAATACCTTTTTATTGACAACCCCCCCAATTCGTTGAAGCCTTAATGCAGTGAACGTTGATTTAAGCAAATTTTTTCCCCAGGAGAAAAAAATGCTTTGCCATCAGGAAGTTGCCCTTTTCCCCACCGTAGTGTGATTTTGGAGTTGGTATATTTAGGGGGGATATGGGGGGGGGGGGGTGCAGCCCCCCCCCCCCACGGATGGGTTTTAAATTTTGAGAATTTTGTAATGCTAGTTAGGTTGGCTAAGTGTTTTTCCCCCGGGTAAAAAAAATCTCAATGTTCGTTGGATTAAAGCGTTGAATAGGGTTCAACAAAAAGGTTTTCGACAAACAGCTTTTGCGGAAATGATAAATAACCCTCTTCACCTTGCATTTTTTTTTTTTGGCTCATTTAGTTGGTGCCTGATTTTTTACTTCTGGTTTGATATCCATTCCTGCTTGACACCAATACGCTTCTGCTAAACTAAGCAGGGAAGTCTGCTTAGATTTGCTTTTCTCATATTTTAAAACTTCCACTATGTTTGGGTCTTGTAAGGTCAAGTAGATATGTATGCAGTCTTAAGATTGCAGATCTATATATGTAATCAATTTCGAGAAGGCCCACATCTCCTGAATGCAGAATATATAGTAATGGTATGGACTGTCTTAGAGATATAGATGTGTGTGTGTGTATATAGAGATAGAGACAGATCCTTTGATAAGCATGAAGCATCTTTCTGGATGTTCGTGTTTCACTGTTGCAGTCATTACAATTGGGTTATCCTGCTGGCAGGCTACCCGCAGTCGGCCTGAATTCCAAAGTCCTGGTCCGGCGTCTGTTGCTTTCGCCTACTCCCTGAGGTCAATGCGCCAGGGGTATAAAAGATGCAGCCGATGCCTTTTTCTAAAGTCTTTCTTGCCGCACAGTGCCCAAAGCAAAAGCGGTTGGCAAGTGCCGGTCGGCCAAATCCTGAGAATTTCTACTTCATATTTCAGATCCGAAGTCTTCATTAAAGCTAAGTACCACGTTGGGGAAACTTTTTTCTTGCTCCAGACAGATGTCAGAAAAAGTTAATTGTATTTCTTGTGGGAAGCAAATACCTCATAAGGATTTTCATTCTTACTGTATTCCTTGCCTAGACTCTGACCACGACATTGCTAGTTGTCTGTTTTGTGCTAGATTTAACCAACGCACTATTAAGCTTCGGTATGATTTTGCTTTTCATTATTTTGGCAGAAAATTTAATTACATTATGCAGTCGGAACAACCGACTACCGGAGTTTATAAAAAGCACAAAGAAAAGGACAGGCATCCGAGGTCCAAAACCGATGAGGCTTCTGCTAGGCCAGTCGCCAGTTGTCAGTGAGGCGCTTTTGCTACCTCAGAGGCACAGGCCACTTCCAACTCCCACGTGGAGCAGACTAGGCCGCTGGAAACTCAAGGTATTGGACCCTTGGAAACTGTACCCTCAGATGGTTCCGGAGCCGCTGAGCAGACATCTGCTTCTGGGGGTGTTTTCAGGCCTACACAGTTATATGTGAAAACGACTTCATCTTCAAAGGCAAACACCAAAGCACCTTTAAAGACAAAGAAACAAGTACAACATTCCCCTGGACAGGCCTCCATGCCTAAAAAAACATGCTTAAAATCGCTGAAGATCTAATTACTTTGATCAGGGGTTCCCATCCCCCTCCTGATAAGAGGCCTAGGCAAGAGAGAGAATATGAATCTTCATATCAGGTTTCCATTTCCTCTGATTTCTCTTCTGAACAGGAATACTCTCTTCCTCCCTATGGGGATTCTGATGCTGAAGAATCTATCACTTCAGCCTCTCCTCATGAGGATTATTCTTTTGGGGAGACCCTGCATACTATGAGGGAGCACTTCCACTGGGAGAGCCAAGGTTACTCAGAATCTAAGAAAAGGCTCAGACACTTCCTTTTAGTACCTCAGCACAGGCCCCTTGCTATCCCTCCTGTTTTAGACATTGTAGGTGATGTTTTTTCAGAGTCCGGTCGGTCTCCTGACACTCTACCTCCAGCTCCTGTTAAGCCAGACAGATACTACAGGGTTCCTGATTCACATAAATTTCTTTATAAAAACCCTGCTGCTGACCCAGAAACTATCTCTCAGGGTCCCAAAGGGGTCAAGGCATCCACTGCAAAAAAAAGTATCCCCTCTGACATGGATTCAAGGGTCCTGGACAGATGGGGGGAAAAAGATTTACACTTCTGCTACCTTGGCCGTAAGGGCCTTAAATTGTCAGTTTCATATGCTTAAATATCAACAGTACCTTATGTCTCTGCTTAAACAGAAAATGTTAAATTCTGAATGTGCAGAAAACAAAGAAATGCAGGATTTATTGCATGCAGCTGAACAAGTGGGAAAACGTACTTTGCGATGTGGTTTTGATTCTCTGGAGGCCTCCTGCAGGGCCACTGTTGCGGGTTCTGTCATTAGGATGCATGCTTGGTTAAAGGAACATAATCTGCCTGATCATGTTTTAGCAAAATTATTAGATGCTCCATTACAGCATGATACCTTGTTTGGTGTTAAAGCAGAAGGTGTTGAAGGAAGTGGAGGACAAAGCTAAATCTATGCAAACAGTCGAGGATTTCTTACAGGTACAGCCTCCCAGGTTTAGCAGGAACTGGCCTACAAAGAATTGGTCGTTTCCAGTGTCGGACAGGCCACAAAGAGGCAGATACAGACACCCCAGAGGCAGATCCCAGCCCTAAGGCTCCTACAGGTCTAAACAATGTGGTGCTTCTACCTCCAAAAGCGGAGAAGATAAATCACAGCCATACAGAAAAAAGTCTCAATGACTTTCCCCTGCCAGCATCAAGCACTTACCTTCTGGCAGCTCCTTTAGGGGGAACACTAGCACTTTTTTCACAAAATTGGCACATGATCACCCAGGACAAATGGGTCTTGAATATAGTGTCACAAGGCTACAGGTTCCACTTTCACACCCTGCCAAGGGCAAACGGTATGCCAGACCTGCCACACAATCAATGGGCAGAGCCACAAAAACAAGTTTCATCCCTCATGGACATGAGGGCCATTCAGCAAGTATCACAACAAGAGCAGGGACTAGGATTTTACTCGACTGTTCTTGGTGCCCAGAAAGGACAAAGCCTGGAGACAAATACTGGACCTGTCTATTCTAAATACATTTCTGGATATTCCAAAATTCAAAATGTTGACTCTGCAGCAGCTTCTGCCCATGCTGGGCAAAAAGGCTTGGCTTGTGACTTTAGACCAAAAAGAGACATACCTGCATGTCCCAATCAGACAATCCCGCAGAAGATACCTCAGATTTATAGCTGGCTCGATGCACTACCAATTCTCTGCACTGCCCTTTGGCTTATCTACTGTGCCCAGGGTCTTCACAAAATGCCTAGCACGAGTAATTGCATTTTGCAGACAGAGGAGTACAAATTTATCCTTACTTGGATGACTGCCTTATTCAAGCAGAGAACAAAGACATTCTACTACGGCATCTGGCGTTTGTAAAAAGATTACTAACATGCCTAGGGTACACAGTAAACGAAAAGAAATCAAAACTAGTACCCTCTCAAGAGATAATATTCCTGGGTGCAAGATTAAAACAACTGCCCAGATGGCTTATCTCGCGCCAGACAGACAACTTATTTCAAAATGTTGGCAACAAAGACCCAGTTATCTGCAAGACAAATTCTGCAGGCTTTGGGCTTCATGGGATCCTGCATTCTGCTAATTCCATATGCAAGACTGCATATGAGGTAACTACAATGGTACTTAAAAAGTGTTTGGACTCAACATTGCACAGCCTGGAAACAAAAATGACCCTCATTCCATGCCTGCAACAGGAGTTTCGATGGTGGGCAAAGGCCTGTCACCACAACAAGGGACAGCCATTCACTTTACCCACAGCCAGGCAGACATTAGCAACAGATGCATCAGATTATGCCTGGGGGGCCCATATGGCAGGACGATGTATTCAGGGCACATGGTCTGCAAGCCAAATGCATCTACATATCAATCAAAAAGAGATGTTAGCTGTTCAGAATGCTCTGACAGCCTTCAAGGATCTACTTCATCCAGGACAACTGTTGATAAAGACGGACAATACTACAGTCATGTGGTACATAAACAAGCAGGGAGGCACACATTCCTACCCCCTTTGCAGACTAGCCATGACTTTGTAAGACACAGCATCAACTTACCAAGTATATCTGCAAGCACAATTCCTGACAGGAAAGATAAATAATCTGGCAGACGAACTAAGCAGAAACTTAATGGATCCCCACGAGTGGAAATTGGATCCACAAGTCTTCAGCATGAAAACAAGGAACTGGGGATGCCCAGACATAGACGTATTTGCCTGTCCTCACAACTGCCAACTACAGAGATTCTGCGCAAGGACTTATCACAAACAAGCATGGAAAGTGGATGCTCCATCTTTCAGCTGGAAACACTTAACAGTATGTATGCCTTTCCTCCACTGCCTCTCCTCTCCAAGGTACTCCTAAAAGTCAGACAAGAGAAGCCAAAAATTATGCTGATTGCCCCAGACTGGCCCCACCAGCACTGGTGCCCAATCCTAAAGAACTTGTCTCAATGCCCAGCCTGGACATTACCTCAAATTCCTCACTTATTTACCCAACAAAATAGTCAGATCCTGCACAGCCAACTCAAGACCTTAAATCTGGCTGCATGGCGGATAATGTAGCCATTCAAAACGCACCTCTCTCTAAAGTGGCGATGGATGTTATTTTGGAGGCCAGGAGGCCTAGCACCAGAAAATCATATGCAGGAAAATGGAAGAAATTCTGTGCTTGGAACCAGGCACAAGGAATTGACACAATTGTACCAAATTAAAAAAACAAATATCAAGACAATTTGCAAAGCAGGATCCGGAACAATGATGGCTGTCCGAAATTAAACAAGCAGTCCACCGAAATATTTAAGCAGTAAAGTTATTATAAATAAAAACAGTTCCGACATGACCAAGTCAAGTAAACACAACACAAATTTTTCCATAAACCAGTTTGTTGAGCGCTTTCGTCTCCGCACCCGGAGACTTCATCAGAATAAATTAAAATAAAACTGAATTCCTTTTATATACAACATACCTAATCAATTTACTTAGTGTTTACTCAAGTTGTTAATGAATTAATTAACAAGCCAAACGATATGCAAGTATTTTCTGTTTAGACATAGAACCCTTTGCTTTTGTACAGCCTATTCTTACTGTCACTTGTATAAATATACACATTTTATCTTTGATGGGAAATGTAATTGTTATTTATGCTTATTTATCTGGAGTTTAGTTAAAACATTAAAACAAATAAAACAAAATGAAAATATAGTGAAGTGATAAGTATGGGTGTGTACATACATACATTCACTTTAGTTATCATACATATAGTCAGTTACATTTCCCATATATACACAAGTTATATAACTTTATTAATGCTCTACAATAGCAATTATACATTTATTTTTGTATTTTTTAAAGCATATTATTTAAAATTCTTTTTTTAGTGCTTAGAATTTGCTTAAAGTCAGAGATTGTAGTTAAACGAACGAACATCAAACATTTACTTGGTCGTGTCGGAACTGTTTTTATTCCTGGGACAATAAATCTACTGTTTAAATATTTTGGTGGACTGCTTGTTTAATTTTGGACAGCCTTCATTGTTCCGGATCCTGCTTTGCACAATTGTACCAAATATTAGTCAGGCCTGTCCTTTGAATCAGTTAAGATTCATGCCTCTGCCATTTCAGCTCATTACAATACAGAACCACCTATTTTTTTCTCATCCATTACTAAGGCATTACCTCAGAGGGCCAAAAATATAAGACCTCCAATGAGAGAGCACCAGTACCTGCATGGGACCTCAGTTATGTCTTGGAAAAACTCTCACTGCCTCCTTTTGAGCCAGCCTCTACAGCTGATATAAAATTCTTATCCTGGAAAACAGCTCTGCTCCTAGCAATAACCTCTGCAAGATGAGTCTGAGTTACAGGCACTCATGGCTGTGGAACCTTATTTTCCATCCTGATAGGTTTTCTCTGAGGACAAACCTGACATTTTTGCCTAAGGTAGTGTCCAGTGTGGCCCTTAACCAAACAATTCATTTGCCTACCTTTTATCCAAACCCACAGAATAAGGATGAGAGACTTCTGCATTCTTTGGACATTCACAGGCAGCTACGCTTCTACTTGGACAGAACCAAAGCTTTCAGAAAGACTGAACAACTTCTAGTGGCATATGCTTCATGATCACAAGGAAAGGCTATCTCAAAGCAGACTATTTCAAAGTGGATAGGCCACTGCATTCGTTTCTGCTATTCACAGCATGGCAAATCAGTGCTTAAGGGCATTAGGCCTCATTCAACCAGAGCAGCAGCCACTTTAGCAGCCTTCCTCAGAGGAGTACCAACCAAAGATATCTTGGAGGCTGCAACTTGGAGTTCAGTGCACACTTTTACAAGGCACTATCACTTGCCTCTACTCTAAATCCAGGGCAGGCTTTGCCACTGCAGTTCTGCAGGGCCTCATAGCCTCTCAGAATCCTATTTAGCCCCAGCCTCCCAACCTTAGCTTTGGGATTCAACCCAATTGCAAGGACTGCAACAGTGAAACACTATAAACATAGTACAGTTGTGTACCTAGCATAAATGTAGATGTTGGTGTATTCACTGTTGCAGTCCAGGTTACCCACCCACCATCCCCCTTTACCTTTGCTGGAACTCATCTACTTCTCTGTTCTATACAACCTCTGATGTGTATTTGCTTGTAGATGAAGGGAAAGTTTACTTTAGTGCATGCATGCTTACTGGCATAATTAAGCCTACTATTTTGGGGGCACCTGACATCTGGGGCAAGAAAAATTGAAAAAAATGGTGTCTGCTGCATCTTCTAATACCCCTGGCGCACTGATGTTAGGGCGGAGGCAACAGCAACCGACACCGGACCAGGACTTTGGAATTCAGGCAGACTGTGGGTAGCCTGTCAGCAGGATAAACCCAGTTGTAATGACTGCAACAGTGAATACACTCCAACATCTACATTTATGGTAGGTACACAACTGTACTTTTTCCTGTCCAGCCAATCCACCAAGGGGCTAGTCATTTACTCCAAAACTAAGGATATGAAGAGCAAAATTGTTTATAACTTGGGACTTTGTTCCTAGATGTAGGGGGCTATTTTCAGTATTAATTTGATTTAAAAAATATTACTAAGTTTTATTTGAAAAATATTACCAAGTTTTATTTGCATTTGTTCATGTTTTACCGTTGCTCCTTCAGCTCCCAGATATGTATATGCTACCTCTTGCTCAAGTTCTTTTATATTTCATTCTAGTCCCAGGCTGAGGCTTTCCTGCTGTAAAGGTTGCTTACGTCATCTGAAAAAGTTTTGACCACTTGCATTCAGTTTCTCATCTTATGAGCTATACAGTTGTAAATCATCCACAGAAAAGTGTCTTTACACTTTTTCTCAGAACCTAATTGTAGCCATGACCTAATCTGTTAGCTTAATGCAGTAAGGGCAAGACAAACGAGCAACAGTGATAGTCAGCCTGGAATATCCCCCTTGGATTTCTTATTCCTAGAATAATTATCTTTTTATCATGGCTTAACTGCAGAGTGGTTTGCCACTGTTTCATGGTTGCTGTAATGTAATCTATCGATGTAGAGTGTATCTTGTACATTTGTAAGCACTCCTTTTATCCATGATTGTGGGATACGGTCAAATGCTTTTTTTGTAGTTTATCCATACCATACTTGGATTCGTCCCCTTTTTGCAGTTCTCCGTTATGACTTTAACAAATTGATCCTTTGTTCCATGTGACTTAATTTTGTTACTCTTTTTTTTTGTTTTGTTGCCATGATTGAGTTTTCTTCTAAATGACTATAAACTTTGTCGACATCAATTCCAGTGTATAGTTTATACGTTGTTGGGAGGCAAGTTTATTGGCCTATAGCTTTAAGGATAGCTTGCCAGTTCGGTCTTGAGTAAGAGTATTGTTTTTCTTGTTAACCAGGTTGGTGTCTGTTCGGGGTGCACATATAAGTGGTTCTTTCTCATGGAAATTCTTCATGTAAAGTTGTTAATACGTTTATAACCAGAAATTAGATAGTGCTTTTGTACTTGGGGTTTTCCAATTGGGAGCATTTCTTAACTTTGTTTCAATTTCTCTATCGGTTACTTCATCCTATTTCATTTTAACTTTTTACTGATGTCCAAGGATGCATCTGCAGTCATAACATATTGGTTGTCCTGCCTCAGGCAGCCCTTCGGTCGGCCGGATTCTAAAGTCTGGGTCTGGCCTCGGCTGATGTCGCACTTTCCCCGACGTCAGAGCGTCTGGGGTATAAAAGCATCAGCCGACGCCATTTTCCTCAGTCTTTCTTGCCGCGCGGTGCCCGAAGCAGAAGCTGTTCGCAAGTGCCGGTTGGTCAGATCCAGTGATTTCAGCTACCAAAGACTTCGAAAAAAGCTAAGTACCCCGTTGGGGACTCTTTCTTGCCTCAGCCGAAGTCAGACAAAGTAAATAATTGTTTAACTTGTGGGAAACATACCTCATAAGGATTTCCATTCTTACTGCCTTCCTTGCTTAGGCCCAGACCACGACGTATCGGCCTGTTTAGCCTGTGCCTCCTTCAACCGATGAACTCTTAAACGTCTGTCGGAGTTTGCAGAGGAATTTTTTGGAGCCGCTTTTGCTTATAAAATGCCGTCGGAGACTCCAACTTCGCATATGGTCAAATACGCAAGGAAAAGGACCGACACTCACGGCCCGCGGTTTCGGCTGAAACCACGGCTAGGCCTACCGCGAGTGTCTCTGTTTCGGCCGAAACAGAGTCCTCGACGATTCCTTCTTCCGAAACAATATTTCCGACCACTGAGGCCCGAGAGGCCCCGGCTGAGTCTGCTTCAGAACTACCTACCGAAGCTAGTGTTCAGGAATTGTCTGACACCATACCTTTGGACATTTCTACCCCTGCACGTGGGGCAGCTAGGCCCCCAGCTTCTATGTCCATTTAGGCCTTTTCTAGGGCTAAAGCTGCCAAACTTTCAAAAGCTTTGCCTGCCAAATCTACACCCCAGAGGCCTTCCTCTAGTTCACAGATCCTCAGCCTTGCTGAGGATCTTATCTCCTTAATTAGGGGTTCACAACCTCACCCCGACAGGGCCTCTCAACCTCCTCCAGACAAAAGGCCCAGGACTGACCCCTCTGAACCACACTCCTCAGATGATTCCACGGATGGATCTGAGTTGTCAGACCACCAGGAAGGGGCTTACTCGCCTTATGAGGATTCAGATGCAGAGGAATCTATCCCTTCGGCCTCCCCTCCTGAAGAGTTTTCCTTTGGGGAGACTTTACACTCCATGAGAGAGCACTTTCAATGGCAAGGTCAGGATTTCTCTGATTCTAGAAAAAGATTAAGGACCTTTTTACATTTGCCTCAGCATAGGCCCTTGGCTATACCTCCTGTTCTAAATGTAATTGATGATGTGTACAATGATGTCAGTACAGCCCCTGATACTCTTCCTCCGGCCCCTGCCAAACCTGACAGATATTACAGGGTCCCGGATTCTCATTTCCATCTATATAAAGCCCATAAAGCAGACCCAGAAACTATTTCTCAGGGCCCTAAAGGGGTTGCAGCCGCTACTGCCAAAAATCCCCTACCCTCTGAAAGAGAGTCTAGAGCTTTAGAGAGATGGGGAAAGAAGGTGTATACATCTGCAACTCTTTCTGTCAGGGCATTAAACTGTCAATTCCATATGATACAGTACCAAGAGTATTTGTTAGATGAACTGAATAAGAAACTTTCTTCTGAACCCCTAGACCGTAAATCCCTTCAGGATTTGGTACATAACTCACAACAGGTTAGTAATCATTTCTTAAAATGTGGCTATGATGCACTGGAGGCTTCATTTAGATCAGCTATGACTGGGGCAGTTATTCATAGGCATGCCTGGCTGAAGGAGCAATCTTTGCCAGACCATGTCAAAGCTAAACTCCTCGATGCTCCAATGGAGAAACAATTTATTTGGCTCCCCTGCACAGGAGATTCTAAAAAAGGTTGAAAAAGCAAAATCTGTGCAAACAGTTAAAGATTTCCTGCAAGTTTAACCACCGAGATTCAGCAGAAACTGGCCTACAAAGAATTGGTCCTTTCCAGACTCGGACAGAGCCCAGAGAGGCAGGAACAGGCGCCCTAGAGGCAGAGGTCAATCGAAGGGCTCCTACAGAGGCAGTCAGTGGCAGCCTGCTAACCAGAGGAGTAGTGCAACAGCTACAACGACAACTACTACTACAGGACAGACTCAATGACTTGACTCTGATTCTGCCTACCAGGGATCAACTGGAAGCACCCTTGGGCGGAAAGCTGGCTTTATTCTCAAAAAACTGGCATTATATTACAAAGGATACATGGACATTGCAAATAATAGCCAAAGGATACAGGTTTCACTTCCACACTTTGTCAAAAAGAAGCGGAATGCCAAACCTTCCACCAGATCAGAAGGCAGAGGCTTTAAGACAAATCAGCAATTTACTGAAGATGAAAGCTATAGAAAAGGTACCATGTTCAGAACAAGGCCAAGGATTTTACTCCAGACTATTCCTTGTACCAGGAAAAGAAAATCAATGGAGGCCTATTCTCGACCTGTCCGCACTGGGCACTTAACTCATTGTGCCAAAATTCAAAATGCTGACCCTACAGCAACTTCTTCCCATGTTGGGCAAGGAGTCTTGGCTGGTGACTCTAGATCTCAAGGAGGCATACCTGCACGTCCCTATCCGACCAAGTTGCAGAAGACACCTCAGATTTCTTGCAGGATCAGAGCATTATCAATTCTCAGCATTGCCCTTTGGCTTATCTACTGCGCCCAGAGTATTCACGAAATGCCTGGCATCAGTAATTGCACACTGCAGACTACAGGGAATTCAAATTTATCCATACCTGGACGACTGCCTAATACAAGCGGACAACAAGAAAAAATTGTTAAAGGACTTGGCCTATGCCATACACCTGTTACAGACCTTGGGATACACAGTCAACATCCAAAAGTCAAGACTAGTACCATCCCAAAGGAAAACCTTTTTTGGTGCAGATCTGGACACCCAAATGGCCTTTCTCACAGAAGAAAAGCAAAAACAACTTCCAGATTACTTCATGATTCTGACAAGACAAACTCAGCTTACTGCAAAGAAAATCCTGCAGGCTCTGGGTTACATGGCATCCTGCATAATTTTAATCCCACATGCCAGACTGCATATGAGGAAATTACAATGGTACCTAAGGAGTGTATGGTCTCAACACAGTCAGTTTAGAAACCATGATACCAATCATTCCATGCCTTAAAAAGGAATTCCTGTGGTGGGCTCAGGCCTGCCAGTCCAACAGAGGGTTGCCTTTCAACAAACGAAAAACAAGGCAGACCATCACCACGGACGCCTCAGACCGAGGATGGGGAGCACACATGGAGGACAAATGTATTCAAGGCCTATGGCCTCAAGGGCAGCTAAACATGCACATAAACCAAAAGGAAATGCTGGCAGTGTGGGGCATGCAATCGAGGCTTTCAAACGCTTCCTCCAACAAGGACATCTGTTAATAAGGACAGACAACACCACGGTCATGTAGTACATAAACAGGGAGGCACACATTCTTACCCTCTATGCCGTATGGCTATGAATTTGTGGGATCTATGCCTGACTCTCAATATCCAACTGCAGGCCCAATTCGTGCCAGGGAAAGAAAATGCACTGGCAGACAGCTTAAGCAGAACTACCATGGATGCACACGAATGGATGCTGCACCCAGACATCTTCAAACTCATAAGAAAGACATGGGGAATGCCGGAGATAGATCTGTTCGCCTCCCCACTCAACCATCAACTGAAGACATTCTGCTCAAGGGCATACCACCCACAAGCTTGGAGGGTGGACTCTCTCTCTTTCAGCTGGAAAGCCCTAACAGTATATGCCTTCCCACCTCTCCCATTGATGTACAAGGTTCTACTGAAGATCAGGGAGGAACAGCCAAAAGTGATACTAATAGCTCCGGACTGGCCAAGACAACACTGGTATCCACTATTGAGAAGCATGTCTCAGGCAAAATCATGGCCTCTCCCCCCTATGGCTGCCTCTTCTAACGCAGAACAATTTCAAGACCCTGCATCCCAACTTGAAAACATTGCAGCTAACTGCCTGGAAAATTCCTTAAAGCCCAGTCAAACTGTTTTATCTCTGAGGGTGAAGGACATTATGCTGGAGGCTCGCAGGCCTTCCACATGGAAGACATACTCAGCTAAATGGAAGAGATTTCTCATTTGGAGTACATCAAAGGGCACAGATGTCACAGTGGCAAACCTAGCACATATCCTAGAATATTTAGCAGAGTTGTTCCACAATGGCCTGTCCTATTCTTCCATTAAGAATCATGCTTCAGCAATTTCAGCAGAATACAATGCGGATCCACCTATCTTCTCACACCCTGCATCCCAACTTGAAAACATTGCAGCTAACTGTCTGGAAAATTCCTTAAAGCCCAATCAAACTGTTTTATCTCAGAGGGTGAAGGACATTATCCAGAAGGAAGACATACTCAGCTAAATGGAAGAGATTTCTTATTTGGAGCACATCAAAGGGCACAGATGTCACAGTGGCAAACCTAGCACATATCCTAGAATATTTAGCAGAGTTGTTCCACAATGGCCTGTCCTATTCTTCCATTAAGATTCATGTTTCAGCAATTTCAGCAGAATACAATGTGGATCCACCTATCTTCTCACACCCTCTCCTCAGACAATTTCTGAGAGGGATCAAAAATGTCAAACCTCCAGTAAGACCCCCTCTACCTGCCTGGGATCTCAACTTTGTGCTGGAAAAACTGACTACCTCCTTTTGAACCAGCAGCATCAGCAGATTTACAGTTTCTATCTTGGAAAACTGCATTCCTTCTGGCAATCACTTCAGCAAGAAGAGTATCTGAGTTACAAGCATTAATGGCAGTGCAGCCTTTCCTTATTTTCCACCAGGACAGTGTGTCACTAAGAACCAATCCTACTTTTATGCCAAAGGTGGTATCTAGGGTATCTTTGAACCAAGCTATTCACTTGCCTATGTTCTTCCCTAATCCACAGAATAAAGGGGAAAAACTTTTGCACACCCTGGATATACACAGACAACTACGCTACTACTTGGACAGAACAAAAACTAGCAGACAAACTGACCAACTTTTTGTAGCATATGCAACTGGGGTGCAAGGAAGAGCAATTTCCAAACAGACAATTTCAAAATGGATAGGAAATTGCATTCGCTTTTGCTACTCCTTTCATGGAAAGACAGTTCCTGAAAATATCAGGCCTCACTCCACAAGGGCCACGGCCACCACTACAGCCTTCCTATGGGGGGTGGCTACCAAGGACGTTTTAGAAGCTGCTACTTGGAGCTCCGTGCATACATTTGCCAAGCATTACAATCTACCTTTATACTCTAGATCCAGAGCAGGGTTTGCAACTGCAGTCCTGCAGGGGATCTTAACTACACCATCCTTTTCTTAGTACCTCCTCCCCCAGATTGGCTATGGTATTCTACCCATATGTTATGACTGCAGATGCATCCTTGAAGGACATAGTACAGATGTCCTTCATGGATGCATCTGCAGTCATAACAAGTGGGTTGTCCTGTCGTCAGGCAGCCCTGCAGTCGGCCGGATTCCAAAGTCCGGGTCCGGCTTCGGCTGATGTCGCACTCCACCCGACGTCATCTCTGTTGGTCTTCGGGTATAAAAGCATCAGCCGACGCCATTTTCCTCAGTCTTTCTTGCCGCGTGGCGCCCGAAGCAGAAGCTGTTCGCAAGTGCCGGTCGGTCGGATCCAGAGATTACTTCTACCGAATACTACTAAGACTTCTAAAGCTAAGTACCCGTTGGGGACTCTTTCTTGCCTCAGCCGATGTCAGAAAAAGTTAACAATTGTTTAACCTGTGGGAAACAAATACCTCATAAAGATTTCCACTCTTACTGTCTGCCTTGTTTAGGCCCAGCCCACGACGTAGCAGCCTGTTCGCCTGTGCCTCTTTCAACCGGCAACGCTTAGGCGTCGGTCGGAGTTTGCAGAACAGTTTTTCGGTTCTGATTTTGCGTACATTATGCCGTCGGATCCTCCGACTACCCCCAAAAGCAAAGATAAAGACCGACACTCGCGGTCCGCGGTTTCCGAAACCACGGTAAAGCAAACATGAGTGTCTCGGTTTCGGCGAAACCGAGAACTGCTCAAAGTACAGCTGAACCTATTCTTACAACTGAGGCCCCTGCTACAACTCTTGAATCGACCTCAGAAATTTTACCCACTACGGTGGTTGACTTATCAGACACCATCCCCTTGGATGTCTCTACCCCAGCACGTGGTGCTGCTAGGCCTCCAGCTGCCATGTCCATTAAGGCCTTCGCCAGGGCTAAAGCAGCCAAGACTACTAAAACAGTGCCTGTTAAACCCCACATCCAGGCCCTCTTCTAGTTCTCAAATGCTTTCTTTGGCAGAAGATTTAATTTCTTTAATTAGAGGATCTCAATCTCACCCAGACAGGGCCTCTCAGCCCCAGAGAAGAGACCTAGGGCAGAGCCCCTGAGCCAGTGTCTTCTGATGATTCTGCTGATGAATCAGACATAACTGACCAGCCTGAGGCTCCCTTCTCCAATTTTGAAGATTCTGATGCTGAAGAATCCATTCCAGCTGCTTCCCCACCAGAAGAATTCTCCTTTGGGAAACCTTGCATGCCATGCGAGAACAGTTCCAATGGCAGCAACAGGATTTTTCAGACTCCAGAAAAGACTTAGGACCTTTCTGCACCTCCCACAGCACAGGCCCTTAGCTATACCTCCTGTTCTCTCTGTGGTGGATGATGCTTTCAATGATGTTTGCTGCTCCAGATTCTTACCCCCAGCCCCTGCCAAACCAGACAGATTTTACAGGGTGCCAGATACTCATCACCACCTTTACAAGGCCCCACTTGCAGACCCAGAAACTATATCCCAGGGTCCCAAGGCAGTAGCCGACCACAGCTAAAACCCTATTCCTTCTGAAAGGGAAGCAAGGTCACTAGACAGATGGGGTAAAAGGTCTACACTTCAGCTACTCTCTCAGCTAGAGCTTTAAACTGTCAGTTTCACATGATACAATACCAAGAGTTTATGCTTGATCAGTTAACTAAAAACTAACCACTGATGAATCTCTTGATAAGAAATATGTATTAGAGATGGTAAATAACATACAACAGGTTAGCAACCATTCCTTAAAATGTGGCTATGATGCACTGGAGGCTTCATTTAGATCAGCCATGACAGGCACAGTGATAAGAAGGCATGCATGGCTAAAGGAACAAGCTTTACCGGATCATGTTAAAGCTAAGTTGCTAGATGCTCCTATGGACAAGACAAGTTTGTTTGGTACACCTGCCCAGCAGGTTATGAAGAAAATGGAAGAAAAGGCAAAATCTGTTCAAACTGTTAAAGATTTCTTGCAGGTTCAACCCCCAAGGTTTAGCAGGAACTGGCCTGCCAAAAATTGGTCCTTTCCTGACTCCACAAAATTTCAAAGGGGCAGGAGTAGACGTTCCAGAGGCAGAAACCAATCCAGAGGAGGTGCCTACAGAGGACGACAGTGGCAAGGTAACAACAGAGGCACAGACACAGCCACTGCCACTACATCAGCACAACCACAGTGACTTAATCCTAAATCCGCCTACCAGGGAACAAATAGCAGCTCCTCTAGGCGGAAAGTTAACCTTATTTTCAAAGAACTGGCACTACATAACAAAAGACAAGTGGATTTTACAAACCATAGATCAAGGTTACCGGTTTCACTTCCACACTTTACCAGTCAAAAGAGGAATGCCAAATCTACCTCCAAATCAAAAAACAGAGGCTCTACGCCAGATAATGGAGTTAGCAAACATAAGAGCTGTGGAAAGAGTGCCAACAGCAGAACAAGGAAAGGGGTTCTACTCCAGACTATTCCTAGTTCCAAGAAAGGAAAAAAGTTGGAGACCAATTCTCGACCTGTCCACCTTAAATACATACATCATTGTCCCAAAATTCAAAATGCTGACCCTACAGCAACTTCTTCCCATGCTGGGCAAGAGGAGTCTTGGCTGGTAACTCTAAATCTCAAGGAGGCATACCTGCACGTCCCCATTCGACCAATCTGCAGAAGATACCTCAGATTTCTTGCAGGATCAGAGCACTATCAATTCTCAGCATTGCCCTTTGGCTTATCTACTGCGCCCAGAGTATTCACAAAATGCCTGGCATCAGTAATCGCCCATTGCAGACTACAGGGAATTCAAATTTACCCATACCTGGACGACTGCCTGCTACAAGGGGACAACAAAAGCAAGCTGACAACAGATTTACAAAGGGTCATTTACTTGCTACAAGGACTGGGATACACAGTCAATTTACAAAAGTCAAGGCTGATACCATCCCAAACAAGGACATTCTTGGGCGGAATTGGACACAGTACAACAAATGGCATTCCTGACTACAGAAAAACAAAAGAACTTCCTCTTTACTTCTTGGCACTAACAAAACTGAAAAAGTTAACAGCAAGAAAAGTTCTGCAGGCCTTGGGCTTCATGGCATCATGCATAATCTTGGTCCCATTTGCCAGACTACATATGAGGAAACTACAGTGGTACCTAAAGAATTTATGGTCCCAACACAGACACAGTCTAGAAACAGAAATCCCACTAATTCCATGCTTAAAACAGGAGTTCCTATGGTGGGCTCAGGCATGCCAGTCAAACCCAGGCCTACCCTTTCGCAGATGTCAACCAAGCCAGACCATCACAACAGACGCTTCAGACCTAGGATGGGGGGCCCACATGCTGGACAAATGCGTGCAAGGATTGTGGACACAGGATCAACTTCACCTGCACATAAATCTAATAGAAATGCTGGCAGTAAAACTGGCAATCCAAAAGTTCAAACCATTTCTCAGAGGGCCAGTTGATGATAAGGACAGACAACACCACAGTCATGTGGTACATCAACAAACAGGGAGGCACTCATTCATACCCCCTATGCAGAATGACCTTGGAGCTGTGGACCCTGGCACTCAGCTACGACATTCAGTTACAGGCAATATTTGTACCGGGGAAAGACAATACTCTAGCAGACATATTAAGCAGAACCACTTCGGATGCCCACGAATGGAAGCTGCACCCGGACATCTTCAAGACCATCTCGAAGAAATGGGGAATGCCACAGATAGACCTATTCGCATCACCTCTCAATCACCAGCTCAAAAAATTCTGCACAAGGACATTCCACCCACTAGCATGGAAAGTGGACTCACTCTCCTTCAACTGGAAAGGCCTAACAGCATATGCATTCCCACCTCTTCCTTGATTTTTAGTAGTACCTTGTGTATCAAAGGAAGAACGTCCAAGGATAATCCTGATAGCTCCAAACTGGCCAAGACAACACTGGTACCCACTACTGAAGAGCATGTCTCGGAACAATATGTGGCCAATACCCCTGATGCCTTTGATGTTAACTCAGAACAACTACAGCATCATACATCCAAACCTAAAAACGCTGCAACTGACTGCATGGAACATCACATAGCAGCAGCTAATCCAGAACTTTCCCAAAGAGTTAAAGACATTATTCTTGAAGCACGCAGACCTTCAACAAGAAGGAACTATGCTGGAAAATGGAAAAGGTTTGTCATTTGGAGTACGGAAAGAGGAAAAGATGTGTCAAACATAGATATGCCTAACATTCTGGAGTATCTGGCGAACTTCTTCATTCAGGCCTGTCCTACTCCTCCATCAAGATACATGCATCAGCTATTTCAGCAGAATACAGCTTTGATCCACCTGTTTTTCGCACCCTTTGCTCAGGCAGTTCCTCAGAGGAATCAAGAATGTAAAACCTCCAAGGAAACCACCATTACCAGCTTGGGATTTAAACTTTGTGCTAGAAAAGTTGACACTATCACCCTTTGAACCAGCAGCAACAGCAGACCTACAACACCTGTCATGGAAAACTGCTTTCCTACTGGCAATTACTTCAGCAAGGAGGGTTTCAGAACTACAGGCCTTAATGGCAGTGCAACCCTTCCTAATCTTCCACCAAGATAGTGTCCATGAGGACTAATCCTACATTTATGCCCAAGGTGGTATCCAGAGTGTCTTTAAACCAGGCAATCCACCTACCTACCTTCTTTCCCAACCCACAAAACAGAGGGAAAGAATACTGCATACCTTGGATGTACATAGACAGCTACGCTACTACTTGGACAGAACAAAAATAGCAGAAAGACTGACCAACTTTTGTAGCCTATGCAACAGGAAGGGAAGGAAAAGCTATTTCAAACAGACAATCTCCAAATGGATAGGAAATTGCATACGATACTGTTACTCCTTCCATGGAAAACCAATTCCACAGAACATAAGACCTCATTCTACAAGGGCAACAGCCACTACCACAGCCTTCTTACGAGGAGTGGCAACCAAAGACATTATTGATGCGGCTACTTGGACCTCCGTGCATACATTTGCCAAGCATTATAATTTGCCTCTATATTCCAGATCCCGAGCAGGGTTTGCCACTGCTGTACTGCAAGGGATCCTAAACACACCATAATCTACTTTTATCCTCCTGCCCTAGTTGGCTATGGTATTCTACCCACTTGTTATGACTGCAGATGCATCCATGAAGGACATAGTACAGTTTTGTACCTACCATAAATGTAGATGTCCGAACTGGATAGCATCTGCAGTCAGGATTACTCCCTCCTTCCCCTCTGTGGTACTCCTAGGGTGTTTACCCTCCTAATAGCTAGCTGTTGGGGAGTCTTTATGGTGTATTTGTTTGTATATATGTACATATATGCTTATTGTTGTGTTTACCTCTATCTATTTGGAAACATTGGCATCTATCCAAATTTTAGCCTGCAAGAGGGCTACTGGCATCTGGGGCAAGAAACACTGAGGAAAATGGCGTCGGCTGATGCTTTTATACCCGAAGACCAACAGAGATGACGTCGGGTGGAGTGCGACATCAGCCGAAGCCCGACCCGGACTTTGGAATCCGGCCGACTGCAGGGCTGCCTGACGACAGGACAACCCACTTGTTATGACTGCAGATGCTATCCAGTTCGGACATCTACATTTATGGTAGGTACAAAACTGTACTTTTTGTACCTACCATAAATGTAGATGTCCGATAGGTATGCATCTGCAGTCAGGATTACCCTCCCTCCTTCCCCTCTGTGGTATTCCTAGGGTGCTTACCCCTCTTTTAGCTAGCTGGGGGAATCTATTATGGTGTATTTGTTTGTTTATTCATGTATATAATTTGCAAAAGTTTGGAACTTTTCAGCATTTATCCAAATTTAGCCTTCCTAGAAGGGCACCTGGCATCTGGGGCAAGAAAAACTGAGGAAAATGTCGTCGGCTGATGCTTTTATACCCCAGACGCTCTGACGTCGGGGAAAGTGCGACATCAGCCGAGGCCAGACCCAGACTTTGGAATCCGGCCGAAGGGCTGCCTGAGGCAGGACAACCCATATGTTATGACTGCAGATGCATACCTATCGGACATCTACATTTATGGTAGGTACAAAACTGTACTTTTGTTCTGCTTCAGTCCATTTTGCATAGATGTCCTTCAAGGATGCATCTGCAGTCATAACATATGGGTTGTCCTGCCTCAGGCAGCCCTTTGGTTTGCCGGATTCCAAAGTCTGGGTCTGGCCGCGGCTGATGTCGCACTTTCCCCGACGTCAGAGCGTCTGGGGTATAAAAGCATCAGCCGACGCCATTTTCCCCAGTCTTTCTTGCCGCGTGGTGCCCGAAGCAGGAGCAGTTCGCAAGTGCCGGTCAGCCAGCTCCTGTAATTCAGCTACCGAAGACTTCGAAAAAGCTAAGTACCCCGTTGGGGACTTTCTTGCCTCAGCCGATGTCAGATAAAGTAAATAATTGTTTAACTTGTGGGAAACAAATACTTCATAAGGATTTCAACTCTTACTGCCTCCCTTGCTTAGGCCCAGACCACGACGTCTCTGCTTGCTCTGCCTGTACTTCCTTCAACTGACGAACTCTTAGACATCGGTCGGAGTTTGCAGAGGAATTTTTTGGGGCTAATTTTGCGTATAAGATGCCGTCGGATACTCCGACTTCGCATGTGGTTAAAAACGGAAGGACAAGAACCGACCCTCGCGGCCCACAGTTTCGGCTGAAGCCACTGTCAGGCCTACCGTGAGTGTCTCTGTTTCGGCTGAAACAGAGTCCTCGGTGCTTCCTACTACCGAAACCATTCAACCGACTACCTCGGCCTCGGAGGCTCCGGCCGAGTCGGTTATTGAATTACCTATGGAAACCGGTGTCCAGGACATGTCCAACACCATTCCTTTAGAGAAGTCTACTCCTGCACGTGGTGCAGCCAGACCCCCTGCATCCATGTCCATTAAGGCCTTCTCCAGGGCTAAAGCTGCCAAACTTGCCAGAGCTTTGCCTCCCAAGACTACCTCTCAGAGGCCTTCTACAGACACTCAGATTCTCAGCCTAGCAGAGGATCTTATCTCTTTAGAGGTTCTCAACCTCACCCGGACAGGGGCTCTCTTCCACCACCAGATAAAAGGCATAGGGTTGAGCCCTCTGACCCCCACTCTTCAGATGAGTCTATGGATGAATCTGTGTTGTCAGAGCACCAGCAGGAGGCTTATTCGGCCTGCGAGGATTCTGATGCTGAACAATCTATTCCTTCGGCCTCCCCTCCTGAAGAGTTTTCTTTTGGTGAGACACTGCACTCAGAGAACATTTTCAATGGCAGGGCCAGGAATTTTCTGATTCTAGAAAGAGATTAAGGACCTTTTTACATTTACCTCAGCATAGGCCTTTAGCTATACCTCCTGTTTTGAATGTTATTTATGTGTACTCTGATGCTAGTACAGCCCCTGATAGTCTCCCTCCGGCTCCTGCCAAACCTGATAGGTACTACAGGGTCCCGGATTCTCATCTACACCTGTACAAGGCCCACTCTGCAGACCCAGAAACTATTTCCCAGGGTCCAAAAGGGGTTGCAGCTGCCACTGCTAAAAATCCTCTTCCTTCTGAAAGGGAGTCTAGAGCTTTAGAGAGATGGGGAAAGAAAGTTTATACTTCTGCAACTCTTTCCATGAGGGCATTAAATTATCCATTTCATATGATTCAGTACCAAGAGTATTTGTTAGATGAATTGTACAAGAAACTCTCCTCCTCTGAACCCCTTGACCGTAAATCTCTTCAGGATCTGGTACATAACTCACAGCAGGTTAGCAACCATTTTTTGCAGTGTGGTTATGATGCACTGGAAGCTTCATGTAGGTCAGCTATGACAGGGGCAGTTATTCGAAGGCATGCCTGGTTGAAGGAACAATCTCTACCGGACCATGTTAAAGCTAAGCTCCTGGATGCTCCAATGGAAAAACAAAAATTATTTGGTTCCACGGCTCAGGAGGTCTTAAAGTTTGAAGAAAAGGCAAAATCTGTGCAAACAGTTAAGGACTTTTTGCAGGTACAACCACCGATATTCAGCAGAAATTGGCCTACTAAGAATTGGTCCTTTCTGGACTCAGACAGATCTCAGAGAGGCAGGAACAGGCGTGCCAGAGGTAGAGGGCAAGCCAGAGGTTCCTACAGAGGCAGTCAGTGGCAGCCTCCCAGCCAGAGAGGTAGTGCAGGAACAACAACTACTGCTGCTCCAGGACAGACGCAATGACTTAATTTTGACTCCACCGACCAGGGCTCAGTTAGAAGCCCCTTTGGGCAGAAAGCTTTCGTTATTTTCAAAAAATTGGCATTACATTACAAGGGACTCATGGACACTGAAAATAATAGACAAAGGATACAGGTTCCATTTCCACACATTGCCAAAAGGAAAAGGAATGCCAAACCTGCCACCAAATCAGAGGGCAGAGGCTTTGAAGCAAATCACCAAATTAATACAAATGAAAGACATAGAAAAAGTACCTTTTTCAGAACAAGACCAAGGATTTTACTCCAGATTATTCCTTGTTCCAAGAAAAGAAAATCAATGGAGGCCCATTCTCGGCCTGTCCGCACTAAATACTTACCTTATTGTGCCAAAATTCAAGATGCTGACCCTACAGCAGCTTCTTCCCATGCTGGGCAAGGAGTCTTGGCTGGTTGACTCTAGATCTCAAGGAGGCATACCTGCATGTCCCTATTTGACAAAGTTGCAGAAGACACCTCAGATTTCTTGCAGGATCAGAGCATTATCAATTCTCAGCATTGCCATTTGGCTTATCTACTGCGCCCAGAGTATTCACGAAATGCCTGGCATCAGTAATTGCACACTGCAGACTTCAGGGGATTCAAATCTACCCATATCTGGACGACTGCCTGATACAAGCGGACAACAAGGAAAATTTGTTAAAGGACTTGGACTATGCCATCCAACTATTACAGGCCTTGGGATACACAGTCAACATCCAAAAATCAAGACTTGTTCCATCCCAAAGAATAACCTTTTTGGGGGCAGATCTAGACACAACCACCCAAATGGCCTTTCTCACAGAAGAAAAACAAAAACAACTTCCAGATTACTTCAAGAACCTAGCAAGACAAACTCAGCTGACTGCAAGGAAAATCCTGCAGGCCCTGGGTTACATGGCATCATGCATAATTCTAATTCCACAAGCCAAGCTGCATATGAGAAAATTGCAATGGTACCTAAGGAGTGTATGGACTCAGCACAGTCATAGCCTAGAAACTTTGATTCCACTCATCCCTTGCCTTCAAAAGGAATTTTTGTGGTGGGCTCAAGCCTGCCAGTCCAACAGAGGGTTGCCTTTCAACAAACCAAAAGCAAACCAAATCACCACAGACGCCTCAGACCGAGGTTGGGGAGCACACATGGAGGACAAATGTATCCAATGGCTATGGTCTCAAGGACAGTTACGCATGCACATAAACCAAAAGGAGATACTGGCAGTGATGCACGCAATCGAGGCCTTCAAACCTTTCCTTCAACAGGGGCCACCTGCTAATAAGGACAGACAACACCACAGTCATGTGGTACATAAACAAGCAAGGAGGCACGCATTCCTACCCTCTATGCAGACTGGCCATGAATCTATGGGAACTTTGCTTGAAACTCAACATACAACTACAGTCCCAGTTCGTGCCAGGGAAAGACAGTACTCTCACAGACAGCTTAAGCAGAACTACCATGGATGCACACGAATGGATGCTGCACCCAGACATCATCTTACTCATAACACAAACATGGGGAAGGCCGGAGATAGATCTGTTCGCCTCACCCCACAATCAACTGAAAATTTTTTGCTCAAGGACATACCACCCACAAGCATGGAAGGTGGACTCTCTTTCTTTCAGCTGGAAAGCTCGAAAAGTCTATGCTTTCCCACCACTCCCATTAATGTCCAAAGTTTTACTGAAGATCAGGGCAGAATAGCCAAGGGTGATTCTGATAGCTCCGGACTGGCCAAGGCAGCACTGGTACCCACTGTTGAAGAGCTTATCACAGACGCAACCGTGGCCTCTCCCCCTATGGCCACTTATTCTGACGCAGAACAATTTCAAGACCCTGCATCCCAACCTAAAAACCTTGCAACTGACTGCCTGGAGAATACCATGACTCCTACTCAGAACAGCTTATCCCAGAGGGTAAAGGACATTATTATGGAAGCTCGCCGTCCCTCCACAAGGAAGGCATACTCTGCAAAATGGAAAAGATTTCTCATTTGGAACACAACAAAGGGCCTAGATGTGTCGGTGATGAGCATGCCACACATTCTGGAATACTTAGCAGAATTGTTCCACAATGGCCTGTCTCATTCTTCCATTAAGATACATGCCTCAGCAATTTCAGCAGAATACAATGTAAATCCACCTGTCTTTTCGCATCCTGTCAAGACAATTTCTCAGAGGAATCAAAAACATCAATCCTCCAAGGAGACCACCTTTACCTACTTGGGACCTTAATTTTGTGCTGGAAAAGCTAACACTTCCTCCCTTTGAACCAGCAGCATCGGCGGATCCACAGTTTCTGTCTTGGAAAACTGCATTCCTTCTGGCCATAACTTCAGCAAGAAGAGTATCTGAGTTGCAAGCTTTAATGGCAGTGCAGCCATTTCTTATTTTTCATCAAGACAGAGTTTCATTAAGAACCAATCCTACTTTTATGCCAAAGGTGGTATCTAGGGTATCCTTGAACCAAGCAATTAACTTGCCTACATTCTTCCCAAATCCACAAAATAAAGGGGAGAAACTTCTACACACTCTGGATATACACAGACAATTACGCTACTATTTGGACAGAACTAAAAGTTACAGAAAGACTGACCAACTGTTTGTAGCATATGCTGCTGGGGCACAAGGAAAAGCAATTTCCAAACGGACAATTTCAAAGTGGATAGGAAATTGCATTCGCTTTTGCTACTCCTTTCATGGAAAGACTGCTCCTGTGAATATTAGGCCTCATTCCACGAGAGCCACAGCCACCACTACAGCCTTCCTAAGAGGGGTGGCTACAAAAGGACATTTTAGAAGCTGCTACATGGAGCTCCGTGCATACATTTGCCAAGCATTACAATTTACCTCTATACTCCAGATCCAGAGCAGGTTTTGCTACAGCAGTCCTGCAGGGTATCTTATCTACATCATCATTTTCTTAGTACCTCCACCCCCAGATTAGCTATGGTATTCTACCCATATGTTATGACTGCAGATGCATCCTTGAAGGACATAGTACAGTTTTTTACCTACCATAAATGTAGATGTCAGATAGGTATGCATCTGCAGTCAGGTTTACCCTCCCTCCTTCCCCTCTGTGGTATTCCTATGGGTGCTTACCCCTCAATTAGCTAGCTGGGGGAATCTGTTATGGTGTATTTGTTTTGTATATTTATATATATGTATATATTTTTGCATTATGTTTGGCATTTTTTGGCATTTTTATCCAAATTTAGCCTTTATAGAGGGCACCTGGCATCTGGGGCAAGAAAAACTGAGGAAAATGGCGTCGGCTGATGCTTTTATACCCCAGACGCTCTGACGTCTGGGAAAGTGTGACATCAGCCGAGGCCAGACCCAGACTTTGGAATCCGGCCGACCGAAGGGCTGCCTGAGGCAGGACAATCCATATGTTATGACTGCATATGCATACCCATTGGACATCTAAATTTATGGTAGGTACAAAACTGTACTTTGTGTTTCACAGGATCTTATATATTTCTCCAAAGTCTGTCTTTTTTGATGTTGGTTCAGTTCCTTTTGCCTTGTTTTGCAATTCTCTAAAACATTGTGGATCCTCAGTAAATTGCTTACTTTATACTTTTTCTTTATCTGCATATCCTCTAAGTTCTTCTGCCTTTGCTGATATTTTAGTTTATTTGCGATCGTGCTTGATGGATAATCTGTTCTGATACTGCAAATTGCTTTTATTGCATCGATCTTGGAGTATTTTTGTTCTGTTCCGTCTTCTGTACTCTACTACAAATGACTCTTGTCTTGCTTTCTGGTTTTCTCTAATTGATACTTCATGATGGCATTTCATTTCTCCCGCCTTTCTTTACTGCCCTGTGTTTTTGTGGTAAGACTTTATCTGTTAATTTAATTGCACAGTAATAATATATCCTATTTACTTCTGTTATATCACAAGAATTTCTATAAGCAGTCCTAAATGGTGTGTTCATTTGTTTCATCAAGCATCCAAGTTTTTGGGTTTTATTGACTTTCTGTTTGGTATTTCTTACTTTGTTAATATGTCTGTGCATCGCTATTAAGTCAAGCAATTCTTCTTGTAGATTATTTTCTTCTAAGCGGAGTGCACATTCTTTATTTCCTGTGGGCATTCTACAGAATGTTTAAGAACATCTTCCTGTGTCATCCATTGCTCTTACATATTGGAATTCACTGGTCTATCCCGCCACAACATGTACTGTCAGAGTTGTCATAGTTTCGAGATGTTCATCATGTTACACTGCTGCAGTCATTACCCTAGGGTTATCCTGCCGTCAGGCGGTTCCCCAGTCGGCCTGAGTTTCAAAGTCTTGGTCCGGCGTCTGTTGCTTTCGCCTCCTCCCTGATGTCATTGCGGCACAAGATGCAGCTGACGCCATTTTCTTCAGTCTTTCTTGCCACGCGGTGCCCGAAGCAAAAGCAGTAAGCAAGCGCTGGTCGGCCGTCTCCTCAATATTTCTTTCCGAATCCAGAACCAAAGTCTTTTACAAAGCTAAGTACCCTGTTGGGAAAACTTTTTCTTGCCTCAGATCGATGTCCGTAAAGTTAATAACTGTATTTCTTGTGGGAAGCAAATACCTCGTAAGGATTTCTATTCTTATTGTATCCCATGGCTAGGCCTAGACCACGACGTCACTAGTTGTCGGTTTTGTGCTAGGTTTAACAAACACACTATTAAACGTCTGATTTTGTCTAACATTATTTTGGTAGAAAATTCAATTATACCATGCCGTCGGAACTTTCAACGACCGGAATACATAAAAAGCGCAAAGACAGGCCAAAATGACAA
>NC_056729.1:500600527-500744181 GCF_019279795.1 Protopterus annectens | reverse complement strand
TCTCTTTTCCCCCGGTCTCTGCCTTTTCTCTCTTTTCGCTCTCTCGCTCTCTCGCTCTCGCTCTCTCTCGCTCGCTCTCGCTCTCTCTCGCTCTCTCTCGCTCTCTCGCTCTCTCTCGCTCTCTCGGTCTCTCGCTCTCTCGGTCTCGCTCTCTCTCGGTCTCTCGCTCTCTCGCTCTCTCGCTCTCTCGCTCTCTCTCGCTCTCTCGGTCTCTCGGTCTCTCGGTCTCTCGGTCTCTCGGTCTCTCGGTCTCTCGGTCTCTCTCTGTCTCGGTCTCTCGGTCTCTCGCTCTCTCTCGGTCTCTCTCTGTCTCGGTCTCTCCCTCTCTTTCTTGGTTGGAATCCCAGTGAGAGCATATCCTTCCTTTTTGTCACGGTTGCACCAGTAGCTTTGCAGATTTTTGTCTTTGGGCAAAATATTGAAATTGATCTGAACATTGTTCTCCACATATGAGTTTAAACATAGATGTTGGAGGGACACTGGCAGATTGCCAGCTGTGTGGTATTTTTGCTATAGTTCTGCTCACCCAGCCCTTCATGTGTGCGCTGGTTTAGGGTATTTCAACTTGTGATGGGGATGAGGTGTACTGCTTCTGGTTGAAATTGGTAGGTGGGTGACTTTGTCATTTGTGCCATGACTATTAATTCTGAAGTTTATTTGATCATTAAGCACTGTAATTGGGGGTTTTTAGAATACCCAGTTAAACCGCAATTATTCTTGTAGTGGTTTAGGATCCACTGGATGTCATTCAGTGGTGAAACAATATTCTTGACCTCACTGTAATCCACAGTTACAATTTGCCCGGAGAAAATGAATGGACAACTGCACCATTCAATTGGTGAATCATTTGAGAGGGGGTGCTTTGTTTTGATGAGCAGTTAATTCCTCACAGTATGCTAGAAATGAGTGGCAATATTGGCTGAGCTACACAACTCTTCAGCAGCCAGAAGAGTGAGTGCAGTCAGATTTAATGCAGCAGACATCTTGTTGAACAGTATAAATGTTGAGACACATCTTTTGTCCCATAGTGGTAGTCTAGACTTCACAGGAAGGTGCACTGTTCATTGTAATATTCATTGTTGCAGTTACCAGTTCAGCATTAATTGCCTGCAGAAGTTCAACATCCCACCTAACCTAGAGCCCTACCTTCCCCTTGCTATCCTTTGTTGATGCACTCCACTGAATATCAGTGGTATAAGAAGGGAGTCGGCTGACAGTCTTATCTTTCTTGCTGCATTCTTTTACATTGTATCCTCAGTGAAACTCTCTGTAGAAGGCTCTTGCACCCCCCCCCCCCAACCACCACTAAAAACATGTCCAAAAAAAAAAACCCAGTAAGATTACCAAAGTAGTCATGCTGTTGGGGGGTGCATTTAAAAACATTCCCCTCCTGAACCGAAGTGCTCAGTTTTGACCTCCTTCCAAAACTGCTTTTAATTATCCGACAGAGGATTTTTTTTCATTTTTAGATCTGTTAAATGTCTAATTATGAAATTTAAAAAGTAATTGTTTAAAATGTGAAAGGCACATTCCAGGAATCTTTTGTCTAGGAATAGACCATGACATGAGCAGTTCAGTTAAATTCAACTCCAGCATAAGGAGGATTTGTCACCGGAATAAATTTCTCTGGTAATATCTTGGTCAAGCGAAGTCTGCCGGCTTCCTTACCATCAAGGTGTTGGACAAGGCTTTCGCAAGCTTATTTTGCAGTACAGTCATTTGTCGAAGCTAGGAGATGATTTGAGAGGTTAACATTTAGGTTGAAGGTTTTCGTATGTCTGGTGAAAGATTGGTGAATGGGATGTAGCCCTTGCCCTTCGAGTTGGTTTTGACTGAGGCCTTTGACATGACACCATTATAGGCTGCTATGCCGAAAACATTGCACCTTAAATTGGCTCAGAGGCCACTTTGAGCACCCCTGCAGCCAACATCCTTATAGTTATAATTGAAGGAGATGACTGTATTCCTTTGCTGTTCATATCCAAAAACTTGGCCCCCCAGTCCTAGGGAACAAATACTCCTGGCTTCTCCTGTTGAGGTGTTGGATGCCAGACCACATCCTGAGACTTCTGAGTCTGGTTAGCTTATTACGCAAGGTCTAAAATGCCAGTGTTTGAACTGGCACTTGGCTGGCTTACCTTGATGCATGATTCTTACTGTGTTTACTACCAAAACTTCATTCAGCAATATTTACAAGTAGGCCCATGGTTTTTTCTAACTTTTTGAAGTCTAAGCAACTAGCACTGGAAATACCAGAGGTGTCAGCAGTTCCTCCTAAGGAAGATGGAACTTATTTAAATGGAGGATTGTGGTAACAGTCAGAGGCTGATTTGGCATGTCTGCACCAAATGCCATCCACTTTTTGATAAGAGTCTTGTCACAAAGTGCTCCCATTCCTTTACCATCCTACCAGAGATTCGCTTGTTTTGAAGATTGTCTTCACTTGAGATGACAAAGGGTATTTTCAGACTCATTTAAGGTATAGGATCTTCATGGGCCTGCTTTAAACCCAAAACATTTGCTATTCTTTCAGTGGTAAGTCTTGGAATATGAATTTGTAAATGTCATTGGAATCTGCCCCCCCCCCCTTTTGTTCCCAGGAAGCTTGTCCATTTTTCTAGGATGCAGGATTCCTTAAGATGTTCTTCGTGTTTCACTGTTGCTTTCATCACATTTGGATTATCTGCCTGCATGTAGCCCTTAGCCAGATTTGAATACCAGAGTCGTGGGATTTCTGCGTCGGATGCTGTCGCTTCTTCCATGTCATCAGGGGTATAAAGCATACAGCCAACGCCATTACATCAGTTTTTTCTTGCCGTGCAGTGCCCAAAGCAGAAGCAGTTCACAAGTGCCGTTCGGCAGACTTCTGAAATTTTCGTTTTCGAGTTTCAGACCTGAAGTCTTCTGAAAGACAAGTACCCTGTTGGGGATTCATTTTTCTTGCTCTAACAGAGGTCAGAAAAAATTGTCTTGCTTGTGGAAAGCAAATACCTCAGAGATTTTCATTCTTCCTGTGTCACCTGTTTAGGCCCAGACCACGACGTCCCTCGCTGTTGGTTTTGTGCCGTGTTCAACGCATGAACTATTTGTCGTCTGGCTATTTTTGTAGCGGAATACTTTCTCTCTATCTCCGTACTTCGAAATGGTTTCGTTAAGCAGTCTGACTACCGATCTCTTGAAAAACGCAAGAATAAAGACTGACAGATCGGATAGGTCCAAAACTGCAGACGATGCTTCCGTTAAGCTAGTCGCCAGTCTGCTGGTACTCGGGCGCTTTTGCAACCCCTGATACTCGCTTTCAGATTCGCAGGCCATTACTGAGACCCATTCGGAGTCCGGTATGCCACGAGATGCTTCTTTGACTATGGAACCTGCAGATGTCCCTACCTTGGATGGGTCCGGAGCCACTGTGCAGGCGCTGGCTTCTGAGGGTGTATTCAGGCCTACTGATTTTCTTATTAAATCAACTTAATTTCAAGCCAAAAATACTGAATTCCTCAGGCTCAAAGTTCGCACTATGCTTGGGGAAACAGACTACCAAAGCGTATTCTCAGGCCCACATGCCTCAAACAAATTATTAGAATTTCTGAAGACCTTATTACTTTAGGGGAAGCCAGCCTTCCCCCTCTAAGAGACCTAGAACTTGATTTTCCTTCTGATTCTTCTGGTCAGGAATCTGATATCTGTTACTTCTGACTACCAGGACATACCCTTATCTACCTATGAGAATTCTGATGTAGAGGATTCCATTCCCCTCTGCTTCCTCTCCAGAAGATTTTTCTTTTGGTGAAACCTTGCATACCCTTGAGCATTTCCACTGAGAAAACCAGGACTATTCTCAGTCCAGAAAGAGACTCTGGGAAATTTTAAACCTGACTCTGCACAGGCCTCTAGCTATCCCTCCTGTTCTGGAGATTGTAGATGATGTTTTCTTGGAATCCAGCCTTACCCTGGATACTTTGCCTCCAGCTCCCAGGAAACCTGACTGGTACTACAGAGTACCTGACACACTCAAATTCCTTTTCAAGAGATTTACTGTGGATCCAGAAACCAATTCCCAAGGACTAAAAGGCATTAAGGCTACTACTGCCAAAAATCCTACCCTTTCTGACAGGGATTCTAGGACTTTAAAAACATATTGGGTAAAAGGTATACACCTCTGCTATTCTGGCCATTAGGTCTTCAAATTGCCAGTTTCATATGTTAAAGTATCAGCAGCATATTATGGGGCTAACTGAACAAAAAATTATGTTGATTCCTGTTTGTGCAGACCACAAAGATTTACAAGAGTTAATGCTTTCTGCTGACCAAGCTGGTAAACATACTTTGCAGTGTTGTTTTGATGCCTTAGAAGCATCTTGCAGGGCTGCTGTCACTAGGCCTATACTTAGAAGGCATGCTTGGCTTAAGGAACAAAACTTAACAGATCATGTAAAAGGAAAATTACTGGATGCACCCTTAAATCTAGAGCGCCTATTTGGCAATAAAGCAGAAGTCCTCAAAAGGATGGAGGAAAAAGCTAAATTTATGCAAACTGCTAGATTTCTTACAAGTACAGCCACTTATATTTAGTAGGCATTGGCCTTCTAAGAATTGGTCCTTTCCAGTCCCTTTCAGGCCTTCAGTCCAGTCCAAACCCAGGAGCAGCAGACAACCAAGACTTCATTCTCAGGTTATGCACAGATCTAAGCAGTGGGGTGCTCCCTTTTCCAAAGTAGGGAGTAGTAAGCCACCCTCTATGGTAAAATTGCACAATGACTTATCCTTAACTCCTCCAAGCCTTGCTCAACTACTTGCACCTTTAGGAGGAAAGCTTGCCCTGCATGCAGAAAACTTGGAATACATTACTCTAGACAAATGGGTTTTAAACATTGTCTCCCTAAGATACAGATTCCACTTCCACTCACTCCCAACCCTCAGTGGATGGCCAGACCTCCCCCCCAAACCAGTGGGTGGAAGCCCAAAAGCAAGTACTGCCTCTCCTCAGCATCAAGGCTATTAAACCTGTCCCAGCAGAAAAAAGGGGACAAGGCTTTTATTCAAGACTTTTCCTGGTTCCCAGAAAAGAAAACTCCTGGCGTCCTATCTTGGATCTGTCTATTCTCAGCACCTTTCTGGTGGCTCCAAAATTCAAAATTTTAACTCTCCAACAGCTTCTTCCTTTGCTAGCCAATGATTCCTGGCTGGCAGCCCTAGACTTAAGAAGCTTACCTGCACATCCCTATAAGGGAATCTTGCAGGAAATACCTACGCTTCAGGGTAGGCTCTGTGCACCATCAGTTCTCTGCACTTCCCTTTGGCTTATCTACTGCTCCCAGGGTATTCACAAAGTGCCTAGCTCCAGCCATTGCATTTTGCAGGCAGAGAAGTATTCAGATTTACCCATACTTGGACGATTGCCTGATTCAGGCGGAAAGTCAGGAATTGCTTTTACAGCACCTGGCATTTGTAAAGAGACTTCTAACCTCACTGGGGTACATCATCAACGAAAAGAAATCACACCTAGTACCCTGCCAACAGATTGTATTCCTGGGAGCAAGCTTGAACACAGCTTCCCAGATGGCATACCTCACTCCAGAGAAACAAATTTATTTAACAACCTACTTCAACCTATTGGCCACAAAAACCCAGCTATCTGCAAGGAAAATATTGCAAGCTCTGGGGTTCATGGCCTCTTGCATTCTGTTAATTCCATATGCAAGACTGCATATGAAGAAACTTCAGTGGTATCTAAAAAGTCTATGGTGTCAACATTCCCAGGACCTGCAAACAATAATTCCTATCATTCCTTGTCTAAAGATAGAGTTCCTTTGGTGGGCAGAGGCCTGCAACCCCAACAAGGGACTCCCTTTCACTCTACCCCCCTGCTGCCCAAACCCTAACAGACTCATCAGACTATGCATGGAGGGCTCACATGGCAGGGCAGTGCATTTAGGGCAAATGGAACCCAAAGCAGATGCACCTGCGTATCAGTCGGAAAGAAATGTTAGCTGTACAGAATGCTCTAACAGCCTTCAAAGACCTCATTCTTCCAGGACAACTATTAGTGAAGACAGTCAACACAACAGTTATGTGATGCATAAACAAACAGGGGGAACCCATTCCTACCCACTCTGCAGTCTAGTCATGGCTGTGTGGAACACAGCCTTGAGCAACTAAGTGCACCTACAAGCTCAATTCCTGCCAGGCAACCTAAATTCACTGGCAGATGTCTTAAGCAGAAATCTCATGGACCCACACGAATGGAAACTGGAACCCAAAAATTCAGGCTTTTGAGGAACAGATGGGGGACTCGAGAGTTGGACCTGTTTGCCTCCCCTCAGAACTATCCGTTGAACAAGTACTGCACCAGAACTCCCCACAGTCAAGCTTGGAAAGTGGATGCCCTGTCCTTTACTTGGGAAAGCCTCTCAGTCTATGCCTTTTTCCCCCTCTGCCTCTCCTCTAGAAGGTTCTACTAAAGATCAAACAGGACAAGCCAAGGACAATCCTGATTGCACCAGACTGGCCATGCCGGCTTTGTTACCCTCTTTTGTGCAGTCTGACAGTGCTACAACCATGGCACCTGCCTCAGACCCCTTCCCTACTGTCCCAGCAGACAGTCCAGATTCTGTACCCTCAGCTTCAAACCCTGTACCTTGCAGCCTGGCTTATCCCTTGAGATCACCTCTAGCAACCCTTGGTAAGCAGGTGCTGGATGTCATTCTTGAGGCAAAGGAGGCTTAGTACTGGAAAATCCTATTCAGAAATGTGTAAAAGATACTGTTCCTGGAGCCAGTCTGAGGATGGATACAGCGGTGCCCAGCTTACCTCATATATTATATTACATAACAGAAAAATGCTCCACCAGGGCCTATCCTTCTCTGCAATTAAGATTCATGCCTCAGCCATCTCGGCTCATTATAATACTGAGCCACCCCTCTTCTCTCATCCTCTGGTAAAACAGTTCCTTAGAGGTGCCAAAAATTTAAGGCCCCCTCCCCACCTCCAGTAGAGCTCCCATTCTAGCTTTGGGACCTTAACTTTGTATTGGGAAAACTTACCCCCCCCCGAACCAGCTGCCACAGCAGAGTTGAAATTCCTCTCTTGGAAAACAGCTTTACTTCTAGCCATCACTTCAGCAAGAAGAGTGTTTAAACTGCAGGCCCTTATGGCAGTGGAACCCTTCATTGTCTTCCATATGGACAGGGTCTCCCTTAGGACTAACCCATCTTTTATGCCCAAGGTGGTGTCTAGTGCGGCTTTAAACCAGTCCATTCACTTGCCTAATTTTTCCCTAACCGTCAGAATAAAGGAGAAAGGATACTCCATTCTCTGGATGTGCGCAGACAGCTTAGATTCTATTTGCACAGGACTAAGCCTCTCAGAAAATCTGAACAGCTGCTAGTCCGCTTTGCTGCAGGGGCAGAGGGGAAGGCCACACTGCATTTCTGCTACAAGCACCATGGAAAAACCTATCCCATAGGGGATAAGAACACATTTCACTAGGCTGCATCTACCTCTACTGCATTTCTCAGAGGAGTCCCTACCAGGGACATCCTTGAAGCTGCAACCTGGAGCTCTGTACATACTTTCGCCAAGCATTACCTCTTGCCTATCTTTTCTAAATCCAGAGCTGGATTTGCCACAGCAGTCTTACAGGGCCTGATTGCTAGACTTTAATGCTCCTCAACTACCTCCACCCTTCCTTAACTTTGGGAATCAACCCAAATGTGATGACTGCAGCAATGAAACATGAAGGCTATAGTACAGTTTTGTACACTTACCATAAATGTAGATGTTAGAGTGTATTCACTGTTGCAGTCCTGGTTACCCTCTCTCCAGCCCCCCTGGCTTCTCTTTACTTTTACCTATCTTTTTTTTGTTTGGCATATCTTATATCAAGTGTATTTGCTTTTTTCTGGGGGTGTTCCATACCATGTAATTGCTTTGTATTGTGGGGGAACCTGACATCTGGAGCAAGAAAAACTGATGTAATGGCGGCTGCTGCATGTTTTATACCTGTGACGTCATGGAAGAAGTGACAGCATCCGGCGCAGAAATCCGAAGACTCTGGTATTCAGGCTGGCTGAGGGCTACCTGCAGGCAGGTAACCCAAATGTGATGACTGCAACAGTGAATACACTCTAACATCTACATTTATGGTAAGTGTACACAACTGTTATTACCAACCCAATAATATCCCAATTCTCTCTTCCCTCATAAAACCTTATACCAACTTGAGAAATCTACGCTCCGCTAACAAAATGTTGATTCTTACTTCCTTATCTAACAACTTAGCAGGTGACTCCATATTCTCTAACTCAGTTGGTAAAATATGGAATCAACTACCACAAGACCTTACAACCCTAACCTCTCTCCCACTATTTAAAACTAACCTAAAACTTTTCTTCTCCAACCACTGGTTATGTTCTTGTACTAACCCTGCCTAGCTGTTATTCTCTAATCTATCTGCTACCCACATAACCTATTTTTTTCTACCTTAAATCTTTTTGTACCCAATCTATACTCCAGTCTTCACTCTTAATTCCTATCTCAGTCACTACTTAGTACTACTTACCATGCTCAAAACCTACCAGATACTGTACTTACATTTCTTTTTGTATACTATGTTAAACTGAAGATAAATTACTCTATATTAATGCCATCTCCTAATCATTAGCATCACATGTTTATATATTTTTAAGTATATTTTTGTTTTTAGATGCATTGTGTGTTATTTTTAGTATAGTTTTTAGTATGTTTTAGTTTTGGAGCTTTTCTCCCCGGGTCTCCACTGAAAATGGACACGTATCCAGTTGGACTAGCCCGGTCAACAAATGTAAAATAAAAAATAAAAATAAACTGTACTTTCTTGTACATGGGTCTTCGAGCTGATTCAGCTGTGGTGTCCCTGGATTCCAGCAAGAGAACATTCTGTTCAGGCCAGGAGACCCATCCTCACTGACATTGTTATTAGAATTCTCAACTGCTTTGGGGAAAAGACCTGCATCTGCTACCCTAGATTTTAAGGCCTTGAGTTGCCAGACTGTCGTGCTCAGATTTCACTAATCTCTGCTTGTGAAGTTGAAGCTTAAAGTAGAAGGAAGAGGCCAAGAGTCCTTGGACAGATGTTTTATTTATTTAATTTCTTTACCTAGTTTGTGAAGTATTGCAAGGAATGTGGCTATGCTGCACTAGGTGCGGCATGCAAGGTAGCAGCTTACAGGGTCATTGATTCATAAGTGTCTGGCTGGGGACACAGCCCCTTCCTGATCAAATAGAGCTCCTTAATGGCCCCTTGTAAAAGGGCATCCCCTTGTAAAAGGGCATCCTCTTGGGATTCCTAGCTGAGGAAGGATTTAAGAGACTAGGAAAAAGGCAGTGCGGCATGACTATGCTTTTTTTCTTTCTCTGCTGTCAAAATATGGCCAAAACCACTCCTCTTGTTTGGGGAAGAGCAGTCCATAGAGAAAGATAAGCACTACAAAGGGAGGAAGGCACTATAGAAAAATATAGCCAGTACAGCAAGCTAAGCATGTTGGGGGGGGGGGTTCGGGAGCAGTTGTGATTAATTCAGGCCACCCCTTCAGAAATCCCATGTCAACCCACCCAATTCCAAATCTTAACTGTTCAAACCCTTCTCAAAAAAAGGGAGGTAAGGTTGACTCTTACTGTGCAGTAGTGCTCGATAATATAACCCAGGGTAATGGCTCTTCAGTATCCTGAAACAAAGTTGCAAACTTGATTTCAAGAGCCGACATGGTTTTTCAGGGTTCTGGCCCCTCAGTCCTAGGGAACAAATACTCCTGGTTTCTACTGTATTGGTGGAGGGCCACTTAAAGGAGCTTTGAAATACCTCTGAAGGAGAAGAAAATACAGGATTCTGCACAAGGCTCTTTTTTACCAAGAAAAGAAGGGTCCATTGGAGGCCTGTTCCAGACCTTTCAAGGTTAAATTAGTTCCCGTTATCAGAATTTAAATTGCATACTTCATGGACTTCTTAACTTTGGAACAACATACTAGGCTAGCGATCATGGAGACCATAAGATGTCTGTCTGCATGCACATTTTAAACATAGAAAACTAAAAGTTCTTGCCACCCTTTTCAAGCACTTAATAGTGCTCACCTCCCAAATCAAGCAACAGAGTACGTTGTAACCATGGCATACATCTTTCTACCCATCCAGTCAGCAAGACTAGCCTTAAAGGTAACAAACGTACTACACTGTGTGCTAGTAACATATTCAGTAGGCTAGGAATACATTGAGTTAAGAATCAAGTCTCTCCAGCAACTCTTGTTTGGTTGTATAGATTTAATTCCTTTATGTGGATTTTTGAGACACTAGGTTTGAGCAGAAATAGGTCAAGTAGGACTTTCTTTCATGGCTTAGTGAGACCTTGGTAACCTTGCAGCCACTTGTAGGCTGTTGAGTATAGAAAATCATACTTATCTTGGTAGTTTGAGTTAAGGCCTGTAATCTTCTTGGTTAGAAATCTTTGAGGGCTTTCCAGTTGAATGATATGCTTGGGTTTGTACATGCCAAAGGGGGCATTGTATTCAATGATGGATCTGATAAGAGAAGATTACAGTGGCAGGATGAAAATACAACAGAAAGGCCAGTAAAAAAAATATAAAATTCACCAGCTTGCACTTTAACAAGAATGTCTCAAGTCTCTAGCGCTTCGGTAAGAAACTCCTTCTAGGAGTACAGTGGGAGGATGACTTTCTTTGGGGCTTGAAAATTAACTGGGCCAGATAGGATTTCCTGACTGTTTCATAGGTTAGTACTAAGCTAACTGCCCTTGCGAGCCATTGTAAGACTAGCCAATTATCCCTCGTGAGACTCAAACCCTGCACCTTGTGTTTGTCAGGCAAACATCTTAACCATTAGACCAACCTCTCAACCTGGAAACATGATTGAGAGAAAGCTATCCACATAAATACCTAGGTCGTTTATGATTTGTACCTGTATGAAGAGAAGTGCTGTTTATAACCTGACATGAGAGAAACTTTTCTTACAAAAGCTACTATGCTGCGCTTTGAGATTGTTTTTGATGCACAACATGTGTGCGTATTCTAGCTCTTTCTGAAAGATTTTATATATCAGTGGGCAAGTGGATGATGCAGTTTAGTCATCAGTAAACTTGGTCAACCACACTTCTGTGATATTAGCCTGGATATGTGTGAAATGCCAAACAGGAGAGGGCCCAGAAATTATCCATGTGGCACCCGTAATTGCAGATTTACATTCAGAGAGGGAAACAGCAATGTTCACAAATTGGGATTTGCTGGACAGCCAAGTTGCAGTCCAGCAGACATTATGGGTTTACATTGTTTCTCTAGTATTTTAATAATACCAGCATGGGGAATAGTGTTGATTACCTTGGCTTGGCCAAGGCTTCGGTGTGCAGAGAGCCTACTGTCCACAACCCCAGTAACCTTTTCAAAAAAGCTTACTGGGTTCAGGATGCAAGACACTGCCTTTCATAAAACACAACTGATTGGGTTCTAGATCTGTTAAGTTGTCTGTCTGCTTAAGTGAGTTCTCCACACAAAAGTAACCAACCCTATATGGGAGTCAAAGTGGCTGTTCTCCACGCATCACTAACCAACCGTATAGGTAGGCTGAGGTTGAGCAGTTTCAGTAGAGGCTAAGGAAGTCCATACTTGGCACTGATGAGAATACTGCCTGTTATGTTATCCCTTTGAAGTATTTTTAGCTTTTGACAGGGTTTCTAAGATGACGTATGAGGTGATTACAGGGGAAACTAATTCCTAGGCATAGTTGGGTTGATAGTATGGACAGGAGGGGTAAAGTTGACACTAAATTTGTCATCTGTTGGCTGTATCCTTGAGGGTCAGAATGGTTGATTATTATGGATAAGCTTGGTGCAGAGTTGAACAGTTTTCAGTTATGTCAGGAAACTTAATGAATCAAGATTGTTTCCTTTTTGGAATCTCTGCTAACCTTAAGTTCATACTCTGCTTTACATTTTCAAATAGTGTGCTTAAGTTATTTGCTGGAATGTTTTAGTATATCCCAGGTATAAGAAGGTGTAAATTTCTTGGAATTTTGCATAGTTTTTCTTTTGATGTACTGTCTATAAACGGAGATCCACCAGAGGGGTTTATTCCTGAATTTAGTTATGTTTAGGGTGGATGGGTACTAACTTTATGCAGCTGTTCAGGTGCTGGTAAAAGTCTGGGGTGAATTCAGAAGCCCTGTCATTTGGATACTTTGCAAGGGATTCTTAGGAATTTTGCAGTGGTCTTCTACAAGCTGAAGTAAGTTCAACTTGGAGAATTCCTTAAAGGTGGTCTCATTTGGTAATGGGGTGGTACCACTATACTTAAAAGATCAAGTGACTGATTTATGGTCTGACTTAACCAGGAACGAGGAGATGAAGGGTGGGGTGCAGGCAGGGACTAGGCTGGTAATGACCGCACCAAGAATTAGTCTCTAATGGCTAGTTTTAGATTTTGCTTCAGTGGATTGATTTAAGTCTCAAACACGGGGAGCATAACTATGTTTAAGTAGTGTAAGTGCCTGTCAGTTCTTGGGTAATTGTAGTCCCCCCCCCCCCCCCCGCCCCTGTAAGAAGGTATTTGGTTTGATATTTAATGACTTGCTGTTGATTTAATTTCTCTGATCTTTGGCCGACATTGATTCCTCTCCCTATCACAAACCTTCATGACCACCCTACACCTAAAGGATGTGTGCCTCACATTCCCATTGCAAAAGTATTGTAAGATTCAAAGCAGGGGGCTCTTAACTTTTGGTTCACATTCTTCCCTTTGGTTTGTCTGCTGAATAGAGATTTCAAAAAGTACTTGGCTTCAGTAATTGCTTTGTGTGATCAAAGGCATGCATATTCATCTCGACTTGGATGATTGTCTGGTTCAGATGAGCTTAACAGAACAGACTAGAAAGGTTATGTTTACCCATATATGCTTTCAGAAACCATGCATCTCTCAAACTTTTCAAGTCCTAGTTAATCCCTGCAAGATGAGTGCTGTTCATAGGGTCGTTACTAAACAGACATGGTCTGGAAGAGGAGGTGCCTAGGAAATGTGCAATCACTTACAGGAATTCTTGAAAGATCCTGAGGTACTTGGCCTCTTGTGTACTGACCATTTTGGCCTCACTGCCTATGAGGAGGTTGCAGTGGTACCTCTTGAAAAGATGGTGTCAGCATTCTTTGTTATTGGAAACTCCCATTCTCTTTACTTTATATATAAAAAAAACTGCTGTGGAAGACTCTAGTGGTGTCCCTTCATCCTTGCTCCTGGAACCTAGACTTTCAGCACAGGGTCTAAGACAGCATGTGGGGGGACCTGCAGGGTCTCTGTTTTAGGGACAAAGACATGAAGAACAAGCATATGAATATGAAGGAAACTATGGCAGTTTTTAGCTGTAAATGTATTCCATTAAAATGGATTTGGACTCTGGGACCTTGCATATTCTTATGGACAATATCACAGTGATGTAGCTTAAGAGGGATGGGGTTTCTGGTGTTGTACCTTATGCTGATTGGGAGAGTGCACATAGGCATCTCTGAAAGTTTTGCTTCAAGGAGTCTGGAAAGAGGATGCTTTTCTCCGTATCTCTGGATACCTTTGACACCCCCACCCCCAGCCCCATGCATTAGTAAAGATCCAGGATGAAATGGCTTAAATGCTACTAATATCCTTTTGACCCAAGCAACACTGTTCTCCTTTTTGCCACGTTTAGGAAGATCGGAATCTTTTCTGATGTCCTTCAAGGATGCATCTGCAGTCATCACATACGGGTTGTCCTGCCTCAGGCAGCCCTTCGGTCGGCCGGATTCCAATGTCTGGGTCCGGCGTCGGCTGATGTCGCCCTTTCCCCGACGTCAGAGCGCCTGGGGTATAAAAGCGTCAGCCGACGCCATCTTCCTCTGTCTTTCTTGCCGCATGGTGCCCGAAGCAGAAGCAGTTCGCAAGTGCCGGTCGGCCAGCTCCTGTAATTCAGCTACCGAAGACTTCAAAAGCTAAGTACCCCGTTGGGGACTCTTTCTTGCCTCAGCCAATGTCAGATAAAATTAATAATTGCTTAACTTGTGGGAAACAAATACCTCATAAGGGTTTCCACTCTTACTGCCTCCCCTGCCTAGGCCCAGACCACGACGTCTCTGCCTGTTCAGCCTGTGCTTCCTTCAACTGACGCACTCTTAGACGTCGGGCGGAGTTTACAGAGGAATTTTTTTGGGGCTAGTTTTACTTACAATATGCCGTCGGAGACTCCGACTTCACATTTAATAAAGAAGTGGAAGGACAAGGACCGACACATGCAGGACGCGGTTTTGGCTGAAACCACGGCCAGGCCTACCGCGAGTGTCTCTGTCTCGGCTGAAACAGAGTCCTTGGTACTTCCGACCACCGAAACCGCTCAACCGACAACCTCGGCCCCGGAGGCCCCTACGGAGTCGGTTATTGAATCTCCATCAGAAACTGGTGTCCTAGAACCTTCCGACACCATTCCCCTAGACAAAACTACACCAGCACGTGGTGCAGCCAGGCCTCCTGCATCCATGTCCATTAAGGTATTCTCTAGGGCTAAAGCTGCTAAACACTCAAAAACTTTGCCTCCCAGGGTTATTCCTCAGGGACCCTCTACAAGTTCACAGATCCTAAGTTTAGCAGAGAACCTTATTTCCTTAATTAGGGGCTCACAGCCCCATCCGGACAGGGGCTCTCAACCCCCTCCAGATAAAAGGCCCAGGGTTGAGGCCTCTGATGGCTCTATTCTCTCGGACTACCAGGAGGAGGTTTTTTCAGCCTATGAGGATTCTGAAGCAGAGGAATCTATCCCATCGGCCTCCCCTCCTGAAGAGCTTTCCTTCGGGGAGACACTGCACACAGAGCATTTTCAATGGCAGAGCCAGGAATTCTCTGATTCCAGGAAGAGATTAAGGACTTTCTTGCATTTGCCTCAGCATAGACCTTTGGCTATTACTCCTGTTTTGAATGTCATTGATGATGTGTACTCTGAGTCTAGCACAACCCCTGACACACTTCCTCCGGCTCCTGTCAAACCCGATAGGTACTACAGGGTCCCGGACTCGCATCTTTTCCTTTACAAGGCCCACTCTCCTGATCCAGAAACCATTTCCCAGGGCCCTAAAGGGGTTACAGCTGCCACTTCTAAAAATCCACTCCCCTCTGAAAGGGAGTCCAGGGCTTTAGAGAGATGGGGTAAAAAAGTGTATACTTCTGCTACTCTTCCTTTGAGGGCTGTATAGGTTCATAGGTTCATACTAGGCTATCTGCCCTAGGGCATTTATAAGCCTAGCCAGAGTGTGTGTGGCTTTCACCACCCTCTGTCCAGCAGTGACAGAGATGATTCCCGGGGTAAACCTACGATCTCCCATCCACTCGTCAAGATTTCTCTTGAACAGAGTCAGTGAGGGGCTCTGCCTCACATGGACTGGGATTCTGTTCCATAGTGTAGGGAGTCTCTGGGTGATGAATCTGTCCCTCCAGCACGTCCTATTTATATCCGTGTTGAGGTTTAAGTCTCTTGCTCTCGTGGCTATGGTGGATTTGGATTTTTTGAGGTGGAGCATGTCCATTAATTCCGGGTTGGACATGGCCTTGTATGTCAGGCACAGATCACCTCTGAGCAGACAGTATGCGACTGAATAGAGCTGGAGTTTCTTCAGTCGGGCAGCGTATGACATATGTTTGAGCCCCTTTATCCTTTTGGTGAGGAACTTTTGGGGTCTTTCCAACTGCTGCAGGTGTCGGGTAAGGTACATTCCGAATGGGGCGTTGTACTCAATCATTGGTCTGATAAGTGAAGAGTACAGGGGTACAATGACCTCTCCTGATCTGGATGTGAATCCCTTCATGATCAGGTGGGCAATGTAGAAGGTCTTACTAACCACTTTGGCAATGTGAGTGTCAAAAGAGAGGTTACTGTCAACTTGGGTTCCCAGGTCCCTGATAACTTCTTCAGTGTTTAATGGATTACCACCTATGTGGTAATTAGGGGTTACCTTGTTTTTCCCAAAGGGTATGACTATACATTTTTTGGCATTTAGCTTAAGGCCATGGCTCTGGCAACAGTTATCCATTTCTATGAGACCTCTCTGGAGGATGTCTGTGTCTGATGGAGTGTCAATTATGGTGCCCAGTTAGCAGTCATCTGCAAATTTTGTCAGCCACAATCCCCCTATGTTTGCCTGCACTTCAGAAAAATAAATGCCGAACAAGAGGGGGCCCAGGACTGAGCCCTGTGGGACACCGCTCGTGACCGGCTTAGAGTCTGACATGGCACCAACAACTCTAACCCTGTGTGTTCTGTCCTTGAGCCAGTTTGCAACCCATCTTGTGACATATGGGTTTACATCTAAGCTGGTGAGCTTTTCTATGATGCCCGAGTGGGGTATTGTGTCGAACGCTTTTGCTAGGTCAAGGTAGGCTGCGTGAAATGCCTTACCCTCATCAATGGCCTTAGTGACTGTTTCGAAAAAGTCGACCAAGTTCAAGAGGCAGGATCTGCCCTTGACACATCCAAATTGGGTAGGATCCAGTGTCTGTAGGTCCCCGATGTCTTTATGAGTTCCATTATGATCCTCTCCATAGCTTTGCAGACAAGGCTCGTCAAGCTTATGGGGCGGTAATTTCCAGGGTCTGTAGAAGCACCGCCTTTGTGGAGTGGGACCACAGTTGCCATACGCCATTCTTTGGGTACGTATCCTGTACTAAGGCTAAGATTAAACGGCAGCCTTATGTGTAGGTTTAGTTCCTCATTGAGTTCGTGTAGCACACAGCCGGGGACACCGTCCGGTCCCATTGATGCTGTGTTTTTTGCTTTAGAGAGAGCAGCTCTCACCTGGGCATCTGAGATGTTTGGGAGGCTAGACTCTGGTGGGATAGATATTTCTCCTTTTGTGGGGGGAGGGAGGGGAGAAATTAGCACTGAACCTGTCTGCCAGTATGTTGGCAGTGTCTGTGGGTTCAGTGATTTTTGTATCATTTTGGACTAATTCTGAGCATATCTGGGAGTTTCCACCCAGGTTTCTAACATAGCTAAAGAAGGCCTTATGATTGTCTTTTGTGTCTTTAGCGATTTTTCTCTCAAAGTTGGCCTTGGATGATTTTATGAGTGATCGTAGTTTTTTGCTAGTATTGATCAGAGATGCCTTCCCTTTTAGGGATTTTGCTCTGTCATGTAGTAGCTTTCTCCTCTTGTTGTAGAGTTTGTTTATGGCTGGGGTCCACCAGACCGGCCTGCCTTTGGTGGAAAGGGTCTTGATTTTATTAGGGATTGCTTGATCCATACATTCCTGGAGGTGCTCGTAGAAGGCATTTGTAAGGGTTTCAGCAGTGTGGGTTGTGGTTTCCACTGGCTCGGGGGCCTTGAAGGATACCACTCCAGTCTTAAGAAGTGTGAAGTTTGCTTTTGAGAAGTTCTTCACTGTGGTCTTTTTTGCTGGGGTTGGGGGCGGGATGTGAATCTCCAGTGAGATTAATTTATGGTCTGATCTCACCAATGAGGGATATACTTCCGGTGTGGAGCATTTTGTCCCCATGTTTGTGATGATCAGGTCTAGTATATTTTCTCCTCTTGTGGGAATGGTGACTAGTTGTTCCATAGCATTTGAGTTTATGAACTCCAGGAGCGTTTGGGCTAGGGTGTTGGGGCTTGAGTAATGTTCCCAGTCTGTTTGGGTGGTTGAAGTCACCCAATATGATGGTGTTTGGAGAGACATTCATACTCTCCAGTGTCTTCAGGAAGGTTGTGTGGGTTTCCTGAGTTTGAGAGGGTGGTCTGTAGCATGCTACAAACTGTAGGGCAGTTTTACCTATGGTTAATTTCACCTGGATGGTCTCCGATGCTTCGTGCGTTGCCACTAACCCCTGGAGGTGTGGTATCCTTTATGAATATGGATACTCCCCCTCCTTTTGTGGTTCGGTCCGGATTTTGGGGCCGGAACGCATGATATGAGGTATAACCTGACAGTGGTGGGGTGCTCTCAGGAGCCTTGCACCAGGTTTCAGTCACAGCACAGACATCGATGTTCTCCATACTGAGGAGGGCTTCGAGGGTGTGCATCTCGAGGTTTAGACTTCTGGCATTGAGCAGTATTACCCTTAGTTTTTTTCCATTTTTGTTTTCTAGGGCGGTAGGTTTATCATTTGAGCCTTGCCTAAAAAAGGCACTACGGCGGTGGCAAGAGCCTTTGCCAATATCCGGAAGCCCAGGGGTGGCAGGTGCAAGCCGTCCCTTGCGAAGCAGCGTGGCTTGTCAAGCATGTTATCCCAGGCAGACAGACATTGGATCCCCTTAGAATGACACCAGTAATTAAGCCAATTATTAAAGCTGATCATTTTGTCTCTGTATTGTGGCATCATTCTTGGTGAGGGTAGGATACTGCTCAGGGTCAGGGTCATACCGGCCTGGGCTACATAATCTGAGAGCTCCTCTGTCTCTTTTCATGTAGTCCAGGGAGGTACTTCTCAGGTCGTTCACACCGGCATGGACAATGACTGAGTCATACTTGTACTTGCTGTGGAGTGACCTGAGTGCTTGTGTTGTGGCGGATTCTAGCGCCCGACAGGCAGCTTACTGTGATCTTTTCCTTGTTCAGTCTGGTGAGTGGGACGTCAGTGTGTCTGACTATGGAGTCACCTATAACAAGTGTGTCTGGCATTGTGTTTGGCCTTAAGGGCTGTGACTGTTTAGCACACTGACTTTGAGAACTATGTGTTGCATGTCTTGTGTCTTGAGGTGGCAGTTGCTTGGGTGTCTGCTTTGGAGACCTCTGTAGTTTTGGTAGATTTTTGATCAGTGCCTCCGAGTATGTCTCTGTGTGTTTGTGTTTGTTTTGCAGTTGTGATAGTTCTGTGTGAAACTGGGTTTGTGGTGTGCGTGGTTTCCTTCTCCTCCTGTCTGGTCTTGCCAGTCTTGAGTTGAGAGAGCTCAGCCTCCAGTTTGGCTATATAGTTGCATCTCTCACATGTATTTGTGTTTTGTGGGAGAAGGAGTGGGTTGTCTGTGTACATGAGGCAATTGTAACATTGCCTCAAGATGCCAAGATTCACCAGCTAAACAGGAAAGGATGCTTGCAACTGACCCTTCGACATGCTAGAAAAAGTGAAAACGTTTGCTGTGCGAGTCAGAAGGGACCTATAGGGAAATGGGTACTCAAGGGGATTCTAGGCTAATGTAGTACTTTAGTATATAAGTACTTTACCTATATAAAAATGCTTTAGGAGCAAGTGCTGAGCTTTTGAGATAGAGAATAGACTGTTTAGACTGCAAGTAGAGAAGTTCTAAGGGAAAAATTGAAGAGCACCTTGTTTAACCGGTGCTGCCCGATGGTGCTCTATGGGCAACTCCGCGCTAAGTCACGCAAAAGCACGCTAAGGCGGGCTTTATAGCAGGGGGTTGAAAAGAGCTAGGAATTGACCCAAAATGGCCAATAGACCACAATTTTCTGGCTGGAACCACTGCTCTAGGGACAGATAGGCTGCTCAGTGCTCCCCACTCCCACTGGTGAACAAAGAAGCTTCCCTTTATCCAAATAAGGATACGGAATAGCACAGGAACCAAGCCAAAGCCCAGAGATCAGCAAACTCTGAAGACTGGACTATTCTAGTTCAGTAAGGCGGGCAAACAAGATATTTTTTTGCAGAAAACAGAGGAAAAACAGACAGTAAATGCTATCAATGCTTTTAAACTGCTAGCACACCTGAGTGCGTTAGCCTACAGGTAAAATTAAGCAACAAATAACTTTTTAAAAGTGCAAAACAGTTAATCAACACAAAAACAGTTTAAATAGAATGCAGAGCTGTATAAACAGACGAAAATGCAGTCGCTAAGCAGTAAATAATCAAAAAGCCAGAAAAAACTACTTAAATCATGAAAAAGTCACTCTTTTGCTCTCTGCTGCTTGTAGAACTCTGCAGGACACCACGAGGAGCTGTGCTGAGTTGAATACAAGCGAAAAAGTGTGCTAAAGTGGTCTTTATAGCAGGGGGTTGGAAAGGGCTAGGAATTGACCCAAAATGGCCGATAGACTACAGGTTTCTGGCTTGTACCACTCCTCTAGGGACAAATAGGCTGCTCAATGCTCCCCACTCCCACTGGTGAACAAAGAAGCTTCCTTTTATCCAAAAAAGGATATGGAATAGCACAGGAACCAAGACAAAGCCCAGAGTTTGATATGATACAGTACCAGGAGTGTTTGTTGGATGAATTGCATAAAAAGCTGTCTTCACTTGAACCCCTAGATCGCAAATCACTTCAGGATGTGGTACATAACTCCCAGCAGGTTAGCAACCATTTCTTGCAGTGTGGTTATGATGCTTTGGAAGCTTCATGTAGGTCAAATATGACAGGTGCAGTCATACGTAGGCATACTTGGCTGAAGGAACAATCCATGCCAGACCATGTTAAAGCAAAGCTTCTGGATGCTCCACTGGAAAAGCAAAAGTTATTTGGCTCCACTGCTCAGGAGGTCTTAAAGAAATTTGAAGAAAAGGCAAAATCTGTACAAACAGTCAAAGATTTTCTCCAAGTCCAACCACCAAGATTCAGCAGAAATTGGCCTTCCAAGAATTGGTCCTTTCCAGACACAGAGAGATTTCAGAGAGGCAACAACAGGCGTGCCAGAGGTAGAGGGCAAGCTAGAGGCTCCTACAGAGGACGTCAATGGCAGCCTCCCAACCATAGAGGTAGTGCAGGACCTACAACTGCTGCACAAGGACAGACTCAATGACTTTACCTTGACCCCACCAACCAGGGCTCAATTGGAAGCACCTTTGGGCGGAAAGCTTTCTTTCTTTTCAGAAAATTGGCACAGTATTACAAGGGACAAATGGACACTACAAATAATAGACAAAGGATACAGGTTCCATTTTCACACATTACCAAAAAGAAAAGGCATGCCAGACCTGCCACCGAATCAAAGGGCAGAGGCTTTGAAACAAATCTCCAACTTAATGCAAATGAAAGCTATAGAAAAGGTTCCTCTCAGAACAAGGCCAAGGATTTTATTCCAGACTATTCCTTGTTCCAAGAAAAGAAAAGCAATGGAGGCCTATTCTCGACTTGTCCGCACTGAATACTTATCTCATTGTGCCAAAATTCAAAATGCTGACACTACAGCAACTCCTTCCAATGCTGGGCAAGGGGTCTTGGCTGGTAACTCTAGACCTCAAGGAGGCATACCTGCATGTCCCTATCGGACAAAGTTGCAGAAGGCACCTCAGATTTCTTGCAGGTTCAGAGCATTATCAATTCTCAGCATTGCCCTTTGGCTTATCTACTGCGCCCAGAGTATTCACTAAATGTCTGGCATCAGTAATTGCACACTGCAGACTTCAGGGGATTCAAATATACCCATATCTGGACGACTGCCTTATACAAGCGGACAGTCAACAAACTTTGGTAAAACACTTGAATTATGCCATCCACCTACTTCAGGCCTTGGGATATACAGTCAACATTCACAAGTCAAGACTTGTTCTATCCCAAAGAATAACTTTTCTGGGTGCAAATCTAGACACAACCACCCAAATGGCTTTCCTCACAGAAGAAAAACAGTCAACTACCGGATTACTTCAAAAGTCTGTCAAGACAAACTCAGCTGACGGCAAGGAAAATCCTGCAGGCCCTGGGTTACATGGCTTCTTGCATTCTCCTGATTCCACAAGCAAGGCTGCATATGAGGAAACTACAATGGTACCCAAGGAGTTTATGGACTCGGCACAGTCACAGCCTGGAAACTTTGATACCACTCATTCCATGCCTTCAAAAGGAATTTCTGTGGTGGGCTCAAGCAAGCCAGTCAAACAGGGGTCTGCCCTTCAGCAAACCAATAGCCAGCCAAACCATTACAACGGACGCTTCAGACCATGGGTGGGGAGCGCACATGGGGGGCAGATGCATTCAAGGACTATGGTCACAAAAAGAGCTACGCATGCACATAAACCAAAAGGAAATGCTGGCAGTGATGCATGCAATCGAGGCCTTCAAACTCTTTCTGCATCAAGGCCGCCTGCTAATAAGGACAGACAACACCACAGTTATGTGGTACATAAGCAAGGAGGCACCCATTCCTACCCTCTTTGCAGACTGGCAATGAATCTATGGGAACTTTCCTTGAAAATCAATATAGAGCTACAATCCCAGTTTGTACCAGGAAAGGACAATATACTGGCGGACAGCTTAAGCAGAAGCATCATGGATGCACACGAATGGATGCTGCACCCAGACATCTTCCTTCAGATAACACAATTATGGGGGAGGCCGGACATGGATCTCTTTGCCTCCCCCCACAATCATCAGCTGAAGACATTCTGCTCAAGGACATACCACCCACAAGCATGGAAAGTGGACGCCCTTTCTTTCAGCTGGAGAACTCTAACAGTGTGTGCTTTTCCACCTCTTCCATTAATGACCAAGGTTTTACTGAAGATCAGGACAGAGCAGCCAAAAGTGATTCTGATAGCTCCGGACTGGCCAAGACAGCACTGGTACTCACTGTTAAAGAGCATGTCACGCAAGAAATCATGGCCTCTTCCACAATGGCCACTTCTCTTGACACAACACAATTACAAAACTCTGCATTCCAACCTGAAAACCTTGCAACTAACAGCCTGGAAAATACCTCGATTCCTCCACAGGATAAGCTATCCAAGAGAGTGAATATCATCATGGAAGCTCGCTGGCCTTCCACAAGAAAGGCATATTCAGCAAAATGAAAAAGATTTCACACTTGGAACACCACAAAGGGCCTAGATGCGACAGTGATGAACATGGCGCATATTCTGGAATACTTGGCAGAAATGCTCCACAATGGCCTGTCTTACTCTTCCATTAAAATTCACGCTTCAGCAATTTCAGCAGAGTACAATACTGATCCACCTGTCTTCTCTCATCCTCTCCTAAGACAGTTTCTAAGAGGAATTAAAAACATCAGTCCTCCAAGGAAACCACCAGTGCTTACTTGGGACCTTAACTTAGTGTTGAAAAAACTAACAGTGTCTCCCTTTGAACCAGCAGCATCTGCAGAACCACAGTTCCTGTCTTGGAAGACTGCCTTCCTTCTGGCCATAACCTCAGCAAGAAGAGTATCTGAGTTACAGGCCCTCATGGCAGTACAGCCATTTCTTATTTTTCATCAGGACAGAGTTTCATTGAGAACCAATCCTTCATTTATGCCTAAGGTGGTATCCAGGGTCTCATTAAACCAAGCTATTCACCTGCCTACCTTCTTTCCAAATCCACAAAACAAAGGGGAAAAACTTCTGCACTCCCTGGACATACACAGACAGTTGCGCTACTACTTGGACAGAAGTAAAAGTTACAGAAAAACTGACCAGCTGTTGGTAGCATATGCTGCTGGTGCACAAGGAAAAGCAATTTCCAAGCAGACAATTTCAAAATGGATAGGGAATAGCATTCGTTTTTGATACTCCTTTCATGGAAAAACTGTGCCAGCTAAAATTAGACCTCATTCCACCAGAGCCACAGCCACCTCCACAGCCTTCGTAAGAGGGTTGGCTACCAAGGACATTTTAGAAGCTGCTACATGGGGCTCCGTGCATACATTTACCAAGCATTGCAATTTACCTTTATATTCCAGATCCAGAGCAGGCTTTTCTACGGCAGTCCTGCAGGGCATTTTAGTTACACCATCCTTTCCATAGATCCTCCACCCCCAGATTGGCTATGGTATTCTACCCATATGTGATGACTGCAGATGCATCCTTGAAGGACATAGTACAGTTTTGTACCTACCATAAATGTAGATGTCCGATAGGTATGCATCTGCAGTCAGGTTTACCCTCCCTCCTTCCCCTCTGGTATTTCTTGGGTACTTATCCCTCTCATAGCTAGCTGGGGTTATCTGTTATGGTGTATTTGTTTTATACACACACACACACACACACATATATATATATATATATATATATATATATATATATATATATATATATATAGATATATAGATATATAGATATATAGATATATATATAGATATATAGATAGATATATATAGATATATTTTTTTTTTTTCTGTGCATGTTTGGAATTTATTGCATTTCTCCAAATTTAGCCTTCCTTAGAGGGCACCTGGCATCTGGGGCAAGAAAAACTGATGAAGATGGCGTCGGCTGACGCTTTTATACTCTAGGCGCTCTGACGGGGAAAGGGCGACATCAGCCGACGCCGGACCCAGACTTTGGAATCCGGCCGACCGAAGGGCTGCCTGAGGCAGGACAACCCGTATGTGATGACTGCAGATGCATGCCTATCGGACATCTACATTTATGGTAGGTACAAAACTGTACTTTCCTCTGCGTGTAGACCTCTTGACTCAGAAGAAAAGGTCCCTTCTGAATCCTGTCCCCAGTGCTCTACTTTACTTTAATGTTGACTGCTTAGATAAGCAAGCACCCATCACTTGCAGGTACAGATTTGCAGAGAACTTGATAAGTATGAATGAGGCTAGAAATCCAAACGCAAGAAAGACATGCCAAGAAATGTGGAAGATTCTTCCCTTGGAGCTGTGCTGTCAACAAGGACCATAATTCACTTCAGGTGTCTCTGGATGTTCTTTGTGTTTCACTGTTGTAGTCATTACATTTGGGTACTCTACTGGCAGGTTGCCCTCAGTCGGCCTGAATAACAAAGTCTTGGGTCCTGCATTGGTTGCGGTCTCTTCTTCCATGACGTCAGGTCGTCAGGGGTATAAAACATGCAGCCAATGCCATTTTAATGTCTTTCTTGATGTGCATTGCCCGAAGCAGAAACATTTCAAGTGCCAGTTGGCAGACTCCTAAAATTTTCGATTAGAGTTTCAAAACTGAAGTCTTCAACCTAAAGCTAAGTACCCCAGTGGGGAAACTTTTTCTTGCTCCTTACCAATGTCAGTAAAAGTTAATTGTATTACTTGTGGGAAGCAAATACTTCATATGGATTTTCGTTTGTACTGTATTCCTAGCCTAGGCCCTGACCACAACTTGCCTTGCTGTCGGTTTTGTGCTAAATTTAACCAACGCACTATTAAGCGTCGGTATAATTTTGCTTCTTAATATTTTGACTCAAGATTTAACTATCCAGTAGTAGTCTGTTAGCAGTCAGTCTAATGGAATTCACACAAACGCAAAGGCAGACAAACCGTCAAGGTCCAAAACCGACTAAGCTTCTCCTAAGCCAGTCGCCGGTACTCAGTGAGGCGCTTTCGCAGCCCCTGATTCCCGCTACTTCCCCTTCGGAACCATGAGACACCAAGTATTGAACTCACAGATGTCTCTCCCTTAGATGGGTCCAGAGCTGCTGAGCAGGTACCAGCTTCTGAGGGTGTTTTCAGGCCTAAATATTTGTGTATTAAACAGACGCCATCATCAAAAACAAGGCCAAAACCAACTGCGATGTGTAAAAAAACGATGCATAGGCCACGTGTTCAGGCCCCTGTGCCTAAAAAACAAATTATCAAAATGGCTGAGGATTTAATTACCTTGAAACAGGGGTTTCCAACCCCGTCCTGCTAAGAGGCCTAGGCAAGGCACTGATTATGAATCTTCAGATCAGGTTTCCATTTCTTCTGATTCTTCTTCTGATCAGGAATTTTCTGTTCTGCCTTGTGAGGACTCTGATGCAGAAGAATCTGTCCCTTCTGCTTCTTCTGAGGATTTTTCTTTTGGGGAAACTTTGCACACCTTAAGGGAACATTTTCATTGGGAGTCAGGATTTCTCAGAATCCAAAAAGAGGCTCGGGGATTTCCTTCTTCCTCAGCATAGGCCTTTGGCTATACCTCCTGTTTTAGACATTGATGTTGTTTTCTCAGAATCCAGCATGGCTCCTGATTCCCTGCCTCCGGCTCCTAGTAAGCCAGACAGATATTACAGGGTTCCCGACTCCCACAAGTTTCTTTTTAAATTACCCTTCTGCTGACCCTGAAACAATTTCTCGGGATCCCAAAGGTGTTAAGGCTTCTACCGCTAAAAATCCTACCCCTTCTGATAGCGACTCCAGGGTGTTTTATAGATGGGTTTAGAAGGTTTACACATCTGCAACCCTGGCAATCATGGCTTTAAACTGTCAATTGCGTATGCTTAAATATCAACAGCATGTCATGGGCTTACTGAAACAAAAAATGATGTTGATTTCTGACTGTGTGGAAAATGGTTATAGGATTTATTGCACTCAGCTGAACAAGTTGGAAAGCATACTTTGCAATGTGGTTTTGATTCCTTGGAGGCCTCTTGCAGGGCCGCTGTAACTGGATCTGTGATAAGGCATGCTTGGCTCAAGGAGCAAAATCTGCTTGATCATGTTAAAGCAAAATTGTTGCATGCTCCTTTACAACAGGGCAGTCTATTTGGTAATAAGGCAGCATTAGTTTTGAAAAAGATAGAAGACAAAGCTAAATATGCAAACTGTAAAAGGTTTCCTACAAGTGCAGCCACCCAGGTTCAGTAGGCATTGGCCTACTAAGAACTGGTCCTTTCCAGTACCCAACAGAGCTGCTCAGGTCAATCCCAGACACTCCAAAGGCTCCAGGTTTCTGTCTCAAGGAACTTACAGAACAAAACCAATGGGGTGCTTCCACCTCCAAATCTGCACGTAGCAAGGCACCCCCCCCTACGGTAAACAGTCTCAATGGCTTTCCTCTGCCATTTCCAAGCACTTATCTTTTGGCAGCCCCTTTGGGGGGAAAACTAGCACTTCATGCACAAAATTGGCATCTGATTACCCAGGACAAGTGGGTTTTAAATATAGTATCCCAGGGATACAGATTTCATTTCCAAACGTTGCCAATTCCAAACGGATGGCCACATCTGCCTCCAAATCAGTGAGCAGAGGCCCAGAAACAAGTTGTCCGTCATGGATATGGGGGCTATTCAACCGGTACCAGAAAAGGAAAAAGGACAAGGTTTTTACTCGAGACTTTTCCTGGTACCCAGAAAAGACAAATCATGGCGTCCAATTATGGACTTATCCATTCTAAATACTTTACTGGACATTCCAAAATTCAAGATGCGGACTCTACAACAGTTACTGTCTATGCTGGGCAAGTATGCCTGGTTGATAACTCTAGACATAAGAGGCTTACCTGCATATCCCAATCAGGGAATCTTGCAGAAGATACCTCTGTTTCAAAGTAGGCTTTTTGCATTGCCAGTTCTCTGCACTGCCCTTTGGCTTATCTACTGCACCCAGGGTCTTCACAGTGCCTGGCACCAGTAATTGCATTTTGCAGACAAAGAAACATTCAAATTTATCCTTATCTGGATGATTGTCTAATTCAGGCAGAAAACAAGGACACTCTTCTACAGCATCTGGCGTTTGTAAAAAAGGCTTCTAACATGCCTAGGGTACACCATAAACGAAAAGAAATCACAACTGGTACCCTCTCAAATAATTACATTCCTGGGTGCAAGATTGAATACAACTGCCCAGATGGCTTACCTCACGCCAGACAAACAAATTCAGTTGGTGACATATTTCATACAAGTGGCCACAAAAACCCAGCTATCTGCAAGACAAATTCTGCAGGCCTTGGGGTTCATGGCTTCCTGCATTCTACTAATTCCATATGCAAGACTGCATATGAGGAAACTTCAGTGGTACCATAAAAAACTTATGGAGTCAGCATTGTCACAGCCTGGAAACAATTATTCCTATAATTCCTTGCCTGCAACAGGAGTTCCTATGGTGGGCAGAGGCCTGTCACCAAAACAAGGGACTGTCATTCATCCCACCCCCTGCCACCCAAACCCTGACTACAGACTCGTCAGATTATGCTTGGGGGGGCCCATCTGGCAGGGAGATGCATTCAGGGCAAATGGAGCCCAAATCAAATGCACCTACATATCAACCAGAAAGGAATGCTAGCTGTACAGAATGCTCTGACAGCCTTCGAGGACTTTCTTCATCCATAATGATAGACGGACAACACCACAGTTATGTCTTACATAAACAAGCAGGGGGGTACCCACTCCTACCCCCTTTGCAGACTAGCCATGGCCTTGTGGAACACAGCCTTGACTTACCAAATACATCTACAAGCTCAGTTCTTGCCAGGAAAGCAAAATACTCTGGCAGGCGATCTAAGCAGAAATCTTATGGACCCACACGAATGGAAACTGGATCCACGAATCTTCAGTATGTTGACACGAAAATGGGGGAGCCCAGACATAGATCTTTTCCTCTACATAGATCTTTTTGCCTCTCCCCAAAACTATCAGTTGGACAAATTCTGCACAAGAATTCATCACAAAAATGCTTGAAAAGTGGATGCTCTGTCCTTCAGCTGGAAAAGCTGTCAGTCTATGCCTTTCTCCATCTGCCTCTGTTCTCCAAGGTTTTACGAAGTCAGACAGGAAAAGCCAAAAATGATTCTGATTTGCTCCAGACTGGCCTTGCCAACACTGGTTCCCACTCCTACGCAGTATGTCACACCTTCCTCTATGGTACCTGCCTCGGATACCATATCTACTGTCTCAGCAGAACTATCAAATTCTGCACATACAGCTCCAAGCTCTGAATCTTGCAGCATGGCTAATCATCTAATTTCACCAGTCACATCTCTCAGTAAACCTGTGATTGATGTCATTTTGGAGGCAAGAAGGCCTAGTAATAGAGAATCTTATGCTGATAAATGGAAAAGTTTCTGTGCCTGGAACCAAGTACAAGGAATAAACACAGCAATGCCCAATATTCCTCAGATTCTGCAATATTTAACTGAGATGCTTCATAAGGGCCTATCTTTTTCTTTAAAAATCCTCGCCTCTGCCATTTCGGCTCATTACAACAGAGCCTCCTCTCTTCTCATCCCCTGATAAAGCAGTACCTCAGAGGGGCCAGAAATTTGAGACCTCCCAGGAGAGCCACCAACTCCTGCATGGGACCTCAACTTTGTGTTGGAATAACTCACCCTACCTCCTTTTGAGCCAGCTGCTGCTGCAGACAATATTTCTCTTTTGGAAGACAGCTTTTCTTTTGGCAGTCACTTCAGCTAGAAGGATTTCAGAACTATAGGCCCTCATTGCAGTGGAGCCTTTCATTATCTTTTATCCGGACAGGGTGGCCCTCAGGACCAATGGGACCAATCCATCCTTTATGCCTAAGGTGGTATCCAGTGCGGCTTTTAATCAGACCATTCATCTGCTGACTTTTCCCAAATCCACAGAACAAGGGGGAGCGGATTCTGCATTCATTGGATGGAGACAGACCACTAAGATTCTATTTAAGCAGGACAAAATCAGCATTTGCTGCAAGAGCAGAGGGAAAGGCTATTTCAAAATGGATAAGCCATTGTATTCGTTTCTGCTGCATGCATCATGGTAAACCTGTCCCCAAGGGGATCAGATCCCATTCCACCAGGGCTGCATCTACTTCTGCAGCCTTTCTCAGAGGAGTTCCTACAAGAGACATTCTAGAAGCTGCTACTTGGAGCTCAGTCCATATGTTCACCAAACATTACCATTTACCTCTCTTCTCTAAATCTAGAGCAGGCTTTGTCACTGCTGTATTGCAGGGCCTTATAGCTTCTAATGCTGTAAAATTCCATCCTCCCCACCATAGCTTTGGGATGCTAGCCAAATGTAATGACTGCAACAGTGAAACACAAACCTAGTACAGTTATGTACACTTACCATAAATGTAGATGTTAGTGTATTCACTGTTGCAGTCCGGGTTACCCACCCACCAGCCTCCTATTTCTCTTATTATACCTCTTCCTTCTCTTACTATGCTCAAAAGCCTTTTTGGTGTATTTGCTTTTTAGTTGGAGGTATATTATATATTGCTGCCCAACATCTGGGGCAAGAAAAACTGATTAAACAGTTAATACACTCGAACATCTACATTTATGGTAAGTGTACACAACTGTAATTCAAAATTACATCCTTCTTTTTTTAAAACAGCATTGCCTTATGTCTCTCTAAAGACACCAGTTTCAGACATGTCAACTTGTCTTACTTGACCATGGAACCAGAATTATGCACTTTGAACTAGCGGCTTCCGCTCCATTTAAGTATCCTTTACTGGAAGATGATAATTTGCACCTTTTGTACCAGAACAATGTCAGAGTTACACGTCTTGATACACACACCCACAACTTTTTTTTTCTTGCAGACAGGTTCACTTTGCATACTAACTCCTGTTATTGTGCTTAAGGTAGTGACAGAGCAGTTTTTAATTAAAATATGTGCCTCCATGTTTTCTCTCCAAAACACCAGAGCAAAGGGGCAAACCTTGCATTCCTTGGATGTACATACACAAATAAGATTTTATTTGGATAGAAGTAAATGAGTCACTCGAATCGTTTGATTTGATGTTGTCCTTTTCATTCTACCTCTGGTTTGACTCTGCTGCACTTCCAAGACTTTGGATCATAACTTCGAGATCCTTCCTCTTCCCATAATGCACTACACTATCCCTAACTCCTCAGATCTCATTTGCTGCTGTCATGGTAAGGAGGAGGATTCCGAATCTTGAGCTGTAAGAAGTTTTTGTTTGTATAGTTTTTCTTGGTGCTTCTTCCCTCCCTTGGCTGTTTGCAGTTAGAAGTGTTGCCTTTTTTTTTCCTGGTTATTTTTTCACTAGGCTGTTTGGTGACTTTAAGATTGCTCTGTCTGTCTTGCGTTATGCTTCAGTTTTGCAGTTAAAGGGGCGGGGGTAAGAACCATTGCTTCAACTGTCCACCTTTTTGGAGAATTGTCTCTTGTTGGTCCGTTCCATAATGAAGTACTGGCAGACTCTTGTTTTTCCCAGTTCCTTCCCTTTTGGGAATTTCATGTTATTGCAAAACCTACTATGTGTGTTCTTCGACGTAGTAATTTTTATTGCTATGAGAGGGTTCTCTTATCAGGGCTTCATACCTGTCTGCTGTCCAGCTTTTCGTAGAATGTCCAGTTGTGGTTTTCTGTCATAGTGCCAGTGCTTTTTACACAGAGTTAGAATATGACATACTTTCGGATTTAAGACTACATACTCTTCAGAGGATTCATGCTAATGCAGATTTATTCTGTTTGCGTACTAAGTTTGTAGTGCAGTATTTGGGATTTGTCTGTTTTTTGAGCCTTTGTCTTAACGCTTTTACTGTTTGGGCTCAACCCCCCATGGGAAAGAAACTTATTCAGCACAATGAGGATAACTGATCTAATTTCCTTGATCCGAAGTTCCTAGGGCATCCTTTACATTCTAAGTTGTCCTGTGATCTGACAGGTTCAGTCCCTATGATACGAATTACTTGCTGAATCTGATATGTCACCATTCCTCACTGTTGGGCCTTAGGATCTGACATTGTATCTGAGCCGGAAACGTTGCAGACTTCTTATAGGCTTGAACTTCTCCCACTCCCATGATCCCTTGCTGCAGTCTAACCCCTCAGATCTCGTTTGCCACTCTCGGCATCAGACGCAGATTCTGTAGCTCGATTCTCCAGTGGGGTTGAGTAAGTTTTTCTTAATTTCTCTTGTTTATAGTGTTTAGTGTTTAATTTCTAGGTAGTAGTCTCTCCTCTCCTGCTTTGTGTTTTTGTCTGTAACGGTTGTAGTGTATTTTGGTGCCCTTTTTGATGTCCTTCAAGAATGCAACTGCAGTCATAACATATGGGTTGTCCTGCCTCAGGCAGCCCTCAGTCGGCCGGATTCCAAAGTCTGGGTCCGACGTTGGCTGATGTCGCATTTCCCTCCGACGTCAGAGCGGCTGGAGTACATAAGCATCAGTCGACGCCATCTTCTTCAGTCTTTCTTGCCGTGCGGTGCCCGAAGCAGAAGCAGTTGGCAAATGCCGGTCGGTCAGCTCCTGTATTCATCGAATCTGAAGTCATCAAAAAAGCTAAGTACCCCGTTGGGGACCTTTTCTTGCCTCAGCCGATGTCAGAAATTACTGAAAAAGTAAATAATTGTTTGTCTTGTGGTAAACAAATACCTCATAAGGATTTCCACTCTTACTGCCTTCCTTGCCTTGGCCCAGACCACGACGTCTCGGCCTGTGCTCGCTTCAATAAGCACACTCTCAGGCGCCGGGCGGAGTTCGCTGAAGACTTTTTCGGCGAAAAATTAGTTTATACAATGCCGTCGGAACTTCTGACATCGCAGACTCCTAAGAAACGAAAAGACCGGGACCGACATCCTCGGCCCGCGTCTTCCACCGACACCACGCCAAAACCAACCGCGAGTGCCCCGGTTCCCTCTGAGGCGGTTATTTCACTGCTCCGAACTGAAGACACCGCATTACCGATACCTCCGATACCGGAGACCACACCGACGCCAGTTATTGATTTTCCTCCGGATACTGAAACCGAGGAAATGCCCGAGACCATTGCTGTAGATAAGGTCACTCCTGCACGTGGAGCTGCTAGGCCTCCCATGTCCGTCTATCAAGGCCTACACCCGTGCTAAGGCAGCCAGCAAGACCAAGCACCTTACTGCAAAAGCCTTACCTCAGCCTACTCCTGAAACACAAATTATGACTACGGCCGCAGACTTAATTTCCATGATCAGAGGTTCCCAGGCCCATCCTGAGAGAGGATCCCAGCCTCCTCCTGATAAGAGGCCCAGGGTTGAACCCTCTAACCCTCTCCCTTCATAGGTTTATACTAGGCTATCTGCCCCAAGGCATTTATAAGCCTAGCCCGAATTTTTGTGGCTTACGCCACCCCTTATATGAAAAAATACTGTACCCATTAGTTTGTTGTGCCTCTGTCCAGCAGTGACACAGAGATGATTCCCGGGGTAAACCTACGATCTCCCATCCACAGGTCAAGATTTCTCTTGAACAGAGCCAGCGAGGTGCTCTGCCTCACATGGACCGGGACTCTATTCCACAGCATAGGGAGTCTCTGAGTGATAAATCTATCCCTCCAGCACGTCCTATTTATATCCATGCTAAGGTTTAAGTCGCTTGCTCTAGTGGTTTTGGTGGATTTGGATTTTTTGAGGTGGAGCATGTCCATTAATTCCGGGTTGGACATGGCCTTGTATGTCAGGCACATGTCACCTCTGAGCAGACGGTATGCGACTGAATAGAGCTGGAGTTTCTTCAATCTGGCAGCATATGACAGATTTTGGAGTCCCTTTATGAAGATTCTGAGGACTCTGTTCACTCCGATAGCCAGGAAGAGCCCTTCCAGACCTATGAGGACTCAGATGCAGAGGACTCCATTCCCTCGGCCTCCCCTCCTGAGGATATTTCTTTTGGGGAAGTTCTGCATTCCATGAGGGAACATTTTAAGTGGCAAGGCCAGGAATATTCTGATTCCAGAAAGCGCCTTCGAACCTTCCTTAAAAAGCCCCAACACAGGCCCTTAGCTATACCTCCTGTGCTTGATGTTTTGGATGATCTATACTCTGACTCCAGTGTTACCCCTGATACTCTTCCTCCTGCTCCTGCCATGCCTGACAGATACTATAGGGTCCCAGAAACACATTCTCATTTCTTTAGGGCCCATGTTGTTGATTTAGAAACAATTTCACAGGGACCGAAAGGGGTTTCAGCTACCACCTCCAAAAATCCTTTGCCTTCCAACAGGGAAGCTAGGTCATTAGAGAGATGGGGGAAGAAGGTTTACACCTCCACTACTTTATCTATGAGAGCTCTCAATTGTCTCTTTCATATGTTTCAATATCAGGATTACCTGTTAGATGATTTACAGAAAACATTGGCCTCTCCTGAACCTTTAGATAGGAAGTCTTTGCAGGAGGCTGTACATAATTCTCAGCAAGTTAGCAATCACTTTCTTCAGTGTGGATATGATGCATTGGAAGCTTCATGTAGGGCAGCTATGTTAGGGGCGGTCATTCGTAGACATGCATGGTTAAAAGAACAACCTCTACCAGATCATGTTAAGGCAAAACTTCTTGATGCACCCTTGGAAAAGAACAAGCTTTTTGGTGCTAATGCTAAAGATGTGTTAAAGTCCATTGAGGAAAAAGCCAAGTCAGTTCAGACAGTCAAAGATTTCCTCCAGGTTCAGCCACCCAGATTCAGCAGGAATTGGCCTTCTAAAAACTGGTCCTTTCCTAATCCTGAAAAATTTCAAAGGGGCAAAAACAGGCGTGGCCGAGGAAGAGGACAATACAGAGGTTCCTACAGGGGACGACAATGGCAACCAGCAAACCAAAGTGACACAGGGGTTTCTCCTGCCCCACAGGGACAATCTCAATGACTTTCCTCTAGTTCCGCTGACCAAGGAGCAAGCAGAAGCTCCTTTGGGTGGAAAATTATCTCTGTTTTCAGACAGTTGGCACAGACTGACAAAGGACAAATGGATTTTGGACATTATAGACCACGGTTACAGGTTCCACTTTCATACCTTGCCAAGAAAACAAGGCATGCCAAACCTACCACAAAACCAGAGGGCAGAGGCTATCAAGCAAATTTCTCTGCTTACTCAGATCAAAGCAATAGAAAAAGTTCCACAACAAGAACAAGGCCAGGCGTTTTATTCAAGACTGTTCCTCTTTCCAAGAAAAGAAACTCAATGGAGACCAATACTGGATTTGTCCGCATTAAACACTTTTCTCATAGTACCAAAGTTCAAAATGCTGACTCTACAGCAACTCCTTCCCATGCTGGGCAAGGGGTCTTGGCTGATTACTCTGGACCTCAAGGAGGCATACCTGCATGTCCCTATCAGACACAGCTGCAGAAGATACCTCAGATTTCTTGCAGGGCCAGAGCATTATCAATTCTCAGCATTGCCATTTGGCTCATCTACTGCGCCCAGAGTATTCACGAAATGCCTGGCTTCAGTAATTGCTCATTGCAGGCTCCAGGGGATCCAAATTTACCCGTACCTGGACGACTGCCTCATACAAGCGGACGGCAAACTGATTTTGACAAAAAACTTGAATTATGTTATACAATTGCTACAGGCTCTGGGATACACAGTCAACTTCCAAAAGTCAAGACTTCAGCCATCCCAGCAAATAACCTTCTTAGGAGCCAAACTAGACACAGCCTCTCAAATGGCTTACCTGACAGAAGACAAGCAAAAGAAGCTAACTCGTTATTTCAAAGGTTTGGCAAAGCTCACCCAGATGACTGCAAGGAGATTCCTACAGGCCCTGGGTTACATGGCATCCTGCATTCTCCTGGTTCCACTAGCAAGACTACACATGAGAAAGCTTCAATGGTACCTAAAAAGCTTATGGTCTCAACACAGCAACAACCTAGAGGCAACCATACCACTCATTCCATGCCTACAAAAGGAATTTCTATGGTGGGCCTCGGTAAGCCAGGCAAACACAGGTTTGTCATTCAAAAAACCTCAGATAACACAGACCATGACCACAGACGCCTCAGACCTTGGATGGGGGGCGCACATGGAGGGCAGATGTATTCAAGGACAATGGTCTCCAAAGGAAACACATCTGCATATCAACCAAAAAGAAATGCTGGCAGTAATGCATGCCATCGAGGCCTTTCGACAACAACTTCAGCAAGGCCACCTGCTAATACGGACAGACAACACCACTGTGATGTGGTACATAAACAAGCAGGGGGGCACCCATTCTTACCCCCTTTGCAGACTGACAATGAATCTTTGGGAAAAATCACTGAGCCTAAACATACAGTTGCAATCCCAGTTTGTTCCAGGCAAAGACAATGTGCTGGCGGACAGCCTAAGCAGGAATTTCCTAGACCCCCACGAGTGGAGGTCACATCCAGAAATCTTCATACGACTCACCTCGACATGGGGCAGGCCAGTAGTAGACCTATTTGCCTCACACCTCAATCATCATCTACAAAAGTTCTGTTCAAGGACATATCATCCACAAGCATGGAAAATAGATGCTCTCTCATTCAAATGGAACTTCCTAAAAATCTATGCATTCCCACCTCTGCCACTGATGACCACAGTATTACTAAAGATCAAAGCAGAGAAGCCCAAGGGGATCCTAATAGCTCCAGACTGGCCAAGACAACACTGGTACCCACTACTACGGAGCATATGTCACAACAAAAAGTGGGCCCTTCCCCAATGGCCCCAACTTTTGACTCAACACAACTTCAAGACAGTTCATCCCAACATTCAGACGCTGCAGCTAACAGCTTGGGAGATCCCATGAATAACCTCAATCTATCTCTCTCCAAGGAAGTTCAGCGGATACTAACAGAAGCCCGAAGACCATCCACCAGAAAGGTTTACTCAGCAAAATGGAAGAGATTCAGCATTTGGAATACCAGCAAGGGTCATGATGCATCATTATTGAACATCCCACTCATTCTGGAATACTTGGCAGATATGCTACAGAATGGACTCTCATATTCTTCCATAAAAATACATGTTTCAGCTATTTCAGCTAGATACAACACTGATCCACCTGTGTTTTCACACCCTTTAAGGCAATTCCTTAGGGGAATCAAGAATATAAAGCCACCAAGAAAGACCCCAGTACCAGCTTGGGACCTCAACTTTGTCCTAGAAAAACTGACTCTACCTCCCTTTGAGCCAGCAGCTTCTGTGGACTTAAAATTTCTCTCATGGAAGACAGCTTTTCTGTTTGCAATTACCTCAGCAAGAAGGGTTTCGGAATTACATGCCCTAATGGCAATACCACCGTTCATAACCTTTCACAGAGACAGGGTCTCCTTACGAACCAACCCTACCTTTCTGCTAAAAGTGGTATCTAGGGTTTCTTTAAATCAAGCAATTCACCTGCCTACTTTCTTTCCCAATCCTGAGAACAAAGGGGAAAGACTGTTGTATACCTTGGACATTCACAGACAACTTCGTTACTACTTGGACAGAACCAAGACCAGTAGGAAGTCTGATCATCTTTTTGTAGCTTACGCCCCTGGAGTACAAGGAAAAGCAATTTCCAAACCGACTATTTCAAAATGGATTGGACATTGCATCAGATTCTGTTATTCCTTTCATGGAAAGTGTGCCAGCCAATGTCAGACCACACTCCACCAGAGCTACAGCCACCTCTACAGCATTCTTAAGAGGGGTGCCTACAAAAGACATTCTAGAAGCTGCTACATGGAGCTCCGTGCATACATTCTCCAAACACTACAACTTCCCTTTATACTCCAGATCCAGAGCAGGCTTTGCTTCGGCAGTCCTGCAGGGATTGATAGCTACACCATCCTTTTCTTAGAGCATTCCACCTCCCCCAGCTAAGCTATGGTATTCAACCCATATGTTATGACTGCAGTTGCATTCTTGAAGGACATAGTACAGTTTTGTACCTACCATAAATATAGATGTCCGATAGATATGCAACTGCAATCGGGTTTTCCCTCCCTCCTTCCCCTCTATGCCTTGGGTCCACTTCTCTCCCTGTTATCCTTAGCTGGGGATATCTGTTATGGTGTATCTGTTTATTGCTTATTTATTTGTCTGGAAACCTGCTTTTGTTTTCCAATTTTGTTTCAGCCTTCCTTGGAGGGCACCTGGCATCTGGGGCAAGAAACACTGAAGAAGATGGCGTCGGCTGATGCTTATGTACTCCAGCCGCTCTGACGGAGAGAAATGCGACATCAGCTGGCGTCGGACCCAGACTTTGGAATCCGGCCGACCGAGGGCTGCCTGAGGCAGGACAACCCATATGTTATGACTGCAGTTGCATATCTGTCGGACATCTACATTTATGGTAGGTACAAAACTGTAATTTTTAGACCCTTTTATACCCTTGGTGTTAGTGAGTTCTCTTTACTGTTAGTTCTTCTGGGTCCTTTCTGGTTTAATTGACCTTAATGTTTCCTACCGGTTTAACTATTAACATGTTCGTTGGGCTTTGGTGTTGTCGTAGCCGCACCATGTCAGACAAGCGTATTGGGTTTAAAAAGTGCTCCTCCTGTGGTCTGAATGCCCATGTCCGATTCGCATGAGGAGTGCCTTTTTTGTTTGGGCTCCAACTGGAGGTTGAATGCAACATTTTTGCCACATTCAGCCCCAGGGCTTTGGTATAGTGTTGGAATAAACGTCTGCTAAAAGGTATGGTCCATGGGGGGCTGTTGGCCCGGTTAGTGGCCCAGCCTGGACCCTCCAATCCTAAGAAGCTCCCTCTCTTCCTGGTTTTCCTTCAGAAAAGGCCATGCTGTCTGATCCCATCTCCTTTGATCCAACCCCACCCTAGGCTCCGTCGGATCAGATTTCCTTGGATTTTAGGTCCTACAACTCCTTTTGGTTCCAGGGCCTGTGGGAATCTACTCCTAGCTTCAAGCCCTCCCAATCCAAGTCTTTTGATCCTTCCTGATGTGGACCAGCCATGGATCCAGCTCCATCTGATCAGCGTCACATGGGATCCTCATTTGCCTTTGGATCAGAAGCAATCTGATCCAAGATCAGTATCAGATCCCACAATTTTTATAGAGGACTTCCCGTCAGGTTCTTCCTTGGCAGTGACCTACTTCCAAACACAGGAGCCGATCGTCAGAGAGGCGGGGGATGTCCTTGTAGTCCATACATCCGTCCCCAGCTAGGTCCTCCAGAAGCTTGCTCCCCACCGATATGGACAGGATGCTGAGGTCCTTTCTCAAGGCTCAGTTCGAGTTGCGGCTTATTCTGTCCCCTGCCCATCTGGCCAGGGGTCAATCTCCTATCCCTCCACTGGCTTCTTATCCGATTCACATGGTTTTGGATTTTTCAGGCCCTGGGATGTATCTGGGAGGAGATGGGGTCCCTAAAGGCCATTCTCTCTCTACCCCATTGGGAGTCCCTTACTGCCTCTACTTGGCTTCCCCTAGGCAGATTGAGTCCAAGACCCAGCCTGTCACCCTAGAATCCTTGGGTGAAGGCTCTGGACCCATTTTTTTGAACCAGTGCTTTCCCATTGGTGTTTTGGCCCTCAACAGCTTGGGGCCAGTACTGTCTGGAGGTCAGGAGGTGCTGGCATGCTTTGGTCCCTCTTCTCATGCAGGCTTGCCTGCCAGAAGTGCTGATGGGACATTGTCCAGGCCTTTGGCTTTCCGAGTTGTAGAGGACTTTACTCCACTAGAGTTTCCTCTCCAGCTTTCCAGGGACCATCGTAGGCCCATTGAGTGGACTCATCCTGTTCCTGGTCAGCCCCCTCGAACTCACCTTCAGGTGGGAGTCACCCTCTTGGGGTCCCCTCTTCGAATCTGACCCATCCTCAGGTCCACTATATTCTCAGGGCTTTAAGATCCATGGCGGCAGCAGTTTATTTGGTGCCGTTGGCCAGATTCTGAGAGTTTTGCAGTGGACTCTAGCGGTCCAGTGGTCTTCCGTATCTCATCTGATGGTAGCCTCAATTAATCTCACTCCTATGTGCAGGCATCATCTCCTTTGGTGGGTTCAGTCTCCCTACATCCTAGCAGAAAGACCATTTTCTCTTCCTCCCCCCTGTGCCACCATAACCTCTGCTTCTGTTAGAGTGGGGTGTCATTACCACTAAAAGGCCATCTAAGGCACATGGTCTTCTGCAGAGACCAAACTGCAAATACATGTACTGGAGATGAGAGCAGTCCTCATGTTGCAAGCTTTTCAGGACGGTCACCCTCTGATACCATTGCAGTTCACATGGACAACATGGCTGTTGTGTGGTACTTCAGCAAGCAAGGGACCACATGCTCTTATCTGCTTTGTCATGAGGCCATGAGAGTGTGGGAATGGGCGATGTACTCTGGGGCATTCTCCTTGCAAAACACATTCCCAGTGAGTCCAGCGTGCTGGTGGACAGACTCAGCAGGGCACTCCCGAGTCCTCACGAGTGGTTCCCGAATCCTTCAGTGGTGAAAGATTTTCCTTTGCTGGGGTTAGCTGAGCTGTTATGTGTTTGCTTCCCCTCACCACCACAAATGTAGCCGGTATCCCCCCCCCCCCCGTTTCCCCCTCTTGGGAAGTCCCCCAGGGATGCTCTTGTTCACAATTGGCCTTCAGGTCTCCTTTATTCCTGTCCTCTACCTCACTCAAACATTGCTTCAGAAAGCTGGATGCCTCAAGGCCACCTTGATTCTCATTGCCACATTTTGGCCTCTGCATTTGTGGTTTCCTCTCCTGTGATCTCACTTGAAGTACCCCCATGGGTACTAGATCCTGTCAGGATCTGATTTCCCATCCCTCCCAGTTTCCCAGCTCCAACCTTCAGACTTTGTCTGACAGCATGGTTTGTCCAGTTCCCATAATCCTGAATCAGTCCAGGCTTGCGTCTCCCATTAGGAACATTATTCAGTCCTCTCAAAAGACATCGCCAGAAAAGTATACGTGAGCAAGTGGAAAAGGTTTTCTATTTGGGCCAAGCAGCGAAATCTAGACACCTTCTCAGCTTCCATCCCAGACATTTTACTGTTGTCTTTGCTTCAAGAAGGGGCTAGCTTCTCTATCAAAGTGCAGTTGGCGGCTATCTCCATTTTTCACATTTGTGAGGAACCTACTTTTTTCCTATTGCCTCTGTAAGGCATTTTGAAGGGTGTTTTTCTGCTCTGGCCTCCTGTTAAGAATTTTCCCCGCCTTGGGACCTTTCTTTTCTGCTGCAGTCTCTTACACAGAGTCCCTTTGAACCTGCTGCTGCATGCGATATGAAATTGTCATGAGACTGCCTTTCTGGTAGTCTTTACTTCGGCAAGAGGAGTTTGAGTTGCAGGTTCTATCAAACCACCTTACATGATGTTTCATAAAGAGAGAGGCCTGAAGGAAGGATTGGTTCGAAGAGCCAAAGATGGTCATGAAAGTGAATTTGAATCGGACAATTCAATTGCCCATTTTCTTCCATAACTTTTGTAATAAAAGGAGTAATGGGCGTGCCTTGGTTTGAAGGTTGAACTCCAAGCTGGCACCTCGGTGTTCGTGAAAATCTACTGCCAATCATTAGCGGACCGGAATTCTGCTGTGGCGACCCCTAACCGGGAAAAGCCGAAAGATGACATCTGCTGCATTCTCTTGATGTTCATAGTTACGGTTCTACTTGGACAGAACAAAGTTTCCGCAGATCTGACCAACTGTTTGTGGCATTTTCTCTTAAATTGGGTCAGGCGGTCTCTAAGCTTACTATTCCTTGTTGGATTTTGAAGTGCACGTCCTTTGCTTATTTGTTGAAAGGCTTATTGTAACCAGGTCCAATCTGAGCTCATTCAATTAGATCAGTGGCTACGTCAGCTGCCTGTCTGGCCCGTCTGATCGGTAGATGAGATTTGTGCAGCAGCCACCTGGTCTACCCCTCACACCTTTAATCATTATGAGCTTGACGTCTCCAGGAACAGGGGTGTCTTAGTCTCCACAGTCCTTCGGCATGTTCTTCTGTGAGGCCACCCAGGATTTAGGGTAGCTGGGGATTCTGACCCCTAACAGTGAGGAACAGTGGCATGGGTAACATCAGATGAGCTAAGTACTTACCATAACTTTGCATCTGTGTTATCTTATGTCATTATTCATCCCTCATCCTGTGGGAACATAGGACCTAGGGGAAGTGGAGATGTCCTATCTGGTGGTCAAGGCGCTCCTTATCTGCTTTCTAGCTTAGGGCAAACTTGATCTTAGGGGTTAGACTGCTGCAAGGGATCATGGGAGTGAGATGAGCTCGAGCCTAGAAACTGTCTGCAAAATTGCTGTCTCGGATCTTGTGTCGGAACCTACGACCCAACAGTGATGAATAGTGACCTAGGATAACACAGATGCCAAGTTGTGGTAAGTACACAACTCATTCATCAAATCCAGAGTCTCTGATCTAATTGAATATGCTTTGCCAGGAGACAAGATTTCTGACAACTTCCTGGCTTTAGAGATGGCTGTAAATCCTTCGGATCCTAAGATTAGAATCCGACAATAACAAAATACAGAGAACTAAGCAGTAAAGAAAGACCGACAAGGGACAACATAACTGGGATCTTAAATCCAATTCCTAGGATTCAAAGATCCTAGAGCCTACAGGTCCAGTTTCAAGTGTTTTAACTTCTCTGCCGATTCTCCTTTGATCCCAAGCAGTAGGATCCGACTGAATAAAACTTCCAGGAGACTGTTTTAGGTTACCTCCTGGATTCGGAAGTAATTGGAGGCTCCAACTCCTAAAATCCCTCCCTCCCCCAGATCCAGTTGATTCCACCATTCCTTTTCTTCGGATTGAACAGTTACCAGATACAGTTGTCACTCTGATCCGATGGCTTCATTATTCATATTTTATTGAAATAATGGAATGGCATTTATCAGTTACAGTACTCCTGAAGGCACTGGGATTAGTATCTTCCTCCGTTATGATTACCATATTTTTTTCTTTTTCTCATAAAAATGTCCTTTGCTGGCAAGTGATGTGGATGAGTTTAAGTCACTAATGATGTACATTTCAGTTTCAGACTTCATATCCTTCAGAAAAATGCATGCAAAGATAAATTCTGTTTCTCTTTTGGTAACTGTCTAAAGTTTTATGACCCATATCTGGAGTATATCCCTATCTTGGTCTTTGTTCCCCCATTCTGTTAGGCTTTCTCCAGAATTGTTTTGCCCAAAAGAATTGAAAGATAAGTCCTTACCCTTTATTGAGGTTTTGTCAGTTCTGTCATAGCTACATGGAGTCTGTTGGGTCCCGGTATTCCTGACTCTCCTCCACGGGGTCCTCCACTGTGGATTCAGTTTTCCTCCCTGGTACTGTGGTTCGAGAAAGAAACCGGTCTTCCTCACTATAAAGACTATGGCTCAATAGGAAGAGAATGAGATCTACCTTCCCTAGTAGACCACCCCTTTTACTTTAGTTGTATGGACTTGCCTTTTACTGGCATGACCATTCTCTCCTTTTCCAGATCCGGTCCACTTTTCTTGCAGAATAATTTTTTGAGGGGGATTCCCCCCTAGAAGTGAAATTACTAGAAACACACTATGTTCATCGTGCATACAGCTGCAGTAATCGCATATGGGTTCTCTGCCGTCAGGCGGGTCCTCGGTCGGCCGAATTCCAAATTCTTGGTCCAGCGTCGGTTGTTGTCGCTTTCTTCCCTGACGTCAGTGCGACAGGGGTATATAAGATACAGCCGACACCATATTCTTCAGTCTTTTTTGCTGCGAGGTGCCCGAAGCAGAAGCAGTTCGCAAGTGCCAGTCGGCTAGCTCCTGAATTTACGAAAAATTGGAAACCCTAAGTAGTCTTTAAAGCTAAGTACTCCGTTTGGTAAACTTTTCTTGCCTCAGACCGATGTCAGACAAAGTTAACAATTGTATTTCTTGTGGGAAGCAAATACCGCATAAGGATTTCCATTCCCTCTGCATACCTTGTTTAGGCCCAGACCACGACGTCTCGGGCTGTCTCTTTTGCGCTACTTTCAGTAAACGCACTATTAAGCGTCGGGCGGAGTTCGCCCAACATTATTTTGGTAAAGCATTTGATTACAAAATGTCGTTGGAGACTCAGACTACCGTTTTGCCCAAAAAACGCAAGGACAAACACCGACACTCGAGTTCCGCGTTCCCCACCGACACCACGCCAAAACCGGCTACACATGGTCCGGTTCTCAGCGAGACGCCTATGCAGTCCCTGACTACCGACGACACTTCCTTGGCGGTGTCTTCTGTAACTGAGACCGCTGGTACCTCGGCCCTTACTCAGACTACAACCGAAGCCACTGTGAGTGTTGAGCCTACTAATGTGGACAAGTCCACTTCCACCCAGGGTGTCTTTAGACCCTCATCCTCCTTTTCCATTAAGGCCTTTACTAAGTCCAAATCAGCCATGCATTCCAAGAGGCCTGTTGCACAGGGCCCATCCCCAGGCCCCATGCCTAAAAAGCAGATGCTTAAAATGGCTGAGGATATAATTACTCTTATCAGGGGTTCCCAACCCCCTCCAGACAAGAGACCCAGAGTGGAGGAAGATTCTCTCTCTTCTGAACAGGGCTCCATTTTTTCAGAACATTCTGATGTTGAGGAACACTCGTACTCCCCTTATGAAGATTCCGATGCAGAGCACTCCATTCCTTCTGTATCTCCCCCAGAGGACTTTTCCTTTGGGGAAACCTTGCACACCTTGAGGGAACACTTCCATTGGGAAGGCCAAGACTTTTCTGATTCCAAGAAAAGGCTTAGGGAATTTCTTTTGTTACCTCAGCACAGACCTCTGGCCATACCTCAAGTCTTGGACATACTTGATGTTTACTCGGAGGCTTGTATTAATCCAGATTCCCTGCCTCCTGCCCTGGTCAAAACTGATAGGTACTACAGAGTTCCTAACTCTCACCAATTTCTTTTCAAAAGCCATAATGCTGACCCTGAAACCATTTCTCAAGGCCCCAAGGGCATGAAGGCCTCTACTGCCAGGAATCCACTGCCTTCCGAAAGAGAATCTAGATCCTTAGAAAGGTGGGGAAAAAAGGTATACACCTCGGCCACTCTAGCCATGAGGGCCTTAAATTGTTAGTTCCGTATGCTTAAATATCAACAGTTTCTGTTATCACAATTAAATAAAATGTCTCAACCTGAACAACCAGATTTAAAGGAATTTGCAGGATATGATGCATAGTGCAGAACAGGTGGGTAAACACACCTTACAATGTGGCTATGATGCTTTAGAGGTCTCAAGTAGAGCTGCTGTTACAGGATCAGTTATCCGTAGACATGCCTGGCTTAGGGAACAAAGTTTGCCTGATCATGTTAAAGCTAAACTACTAGATGCTCCTTTACAAAAGGATGTACTGTTTGGTACTAATGCTGAGGAGATACTACGGAAAATGGAGGAAAAAGCTAAATCTATGCAAACTGTCAAGGCTTTTCTTCAGGTACAACCACCTCGTTTTAGCAGAAATTGGCCTTCTAAAAACTGGTCCTTTTCAGCCACAGACAAGCCCCAAAGAGGTAGATACAGACGCACAAGGGGCAGAGGACAATCTCAAGGATCATATAGAGGCAGACAATGGCAAACTCCAGCACCAAGAGGTGGCGACAGTGCACAACAATACAGGAAACAAACACAATGACTTCCTCCTTTGCATGCCAAGCAAGTCTCAGCTGGCAGCTCCCTTGGGAGGAAAACTGGCATTATTTACAAGAAATTGGCACATTATCACAACAGACAAATGGATCCTGGACATTATAACCAGAGGCTACATATTTCATTTTCACACTTCCAAAAATGAGAGGCATGCCAAACCTGCCACACAATCAAAGGGCAGAGGCACAGATACAAATTTCAAAACTCATAGACATGAAAGCTATTCAAGAGGTACCTACTCACGAACAAGGTCAAGGTTTTTTCCAGACTATTTCTGGTACCAAGGAAAGGAACCGACTGGAGACCCATTTTGGACTTCTCCATCCTAAATACATTTCTACTCGTACCAAAATTCAAGATGCTCACATTACAGCAGCTTCTTCCCATGCTGGGCAAGGAGTTTTGGCTGGTAACATTGGACCTCAAGGAGGCATACCTGCATGTCCCAATCGGACAAAGCTGCAGAAGATACCTCAGATTTCTTGCAGGTTCAATCCACTATCAATTCTCTGCATTGCCCTTTGGCTTGTGTACTGCGCCCAGAGTATTCACGAAATGCCTGGCATCAGTAATTGCCTACTGCAGACTTCAAGGGATACAAATTTACCCTTATTTGGACTGCTTGATCCAAGCGGACAGCAAGCACATACTTCTGGAACCATCTGGCTTATGCAACATGGTTACTGAATTCTCTGGGGTACACAATCAACAAAGAGAAATCCGGGCTAACACCATCTCAGAAAATAACCTTCCTGGGTGCCAACTTGGACACACACACCCAGATGGCCTACCTTACGCTAGAAAAACAGGGGCAACTAACTCAGTACTTCAAAATACTAGCAAATTGTACCAGGCTTACTGCAAGGAAAATCCTGCAGGCTCTGGGCTTCATGGCATGTTGCATTCTTTTAATCCCATGTGCAAAGTTGCATATGAGAACTTCAATGGTACCTAAAAAACCTATGGTCACAACACAGCCACAATTTGGAAACAATAATTCCATGCTTGCAAAAGGAATTTCTATGGTGGGCCCAAGCATGCCAAACAAACACAGGCCTCCCATTCTGCAAGCCTCAAGCAAATCAAGTCATCACAACAGACGCCTCAGATTACGCCTGGGGGGCGCACATGACAGGCAGGTGCATTCAGGACAAATGGTCCCAAAAGGAAAAGCACCTTCACATCAATCAAAAAGAAATGCTAGCAGTGATAAATGCAGTTACAGCATTCAAGGACCTCCTACATCCAGGACAATTATTGATAAGAACAGACAACACCACAATACTGTGGTACATAAACAAACAAGGAGGAACACATTCATATCCCCTGTGCAGACTAGCCATGAAACTTTGGAACTTGGCTTGAATCGCAAATCGAACTTCAAGCACAGTACTTGCCAGGTTTGGAAAACAAGCTGGCAGACAATCTAAGAAGAAATGTGACAGATCCACACGAATGGAAGTTGCATCTTCAGGTGTTTATGAAGATAATCCAAGCGTGGGGAAGGCCAGACATAGATCTCTTCGCCTCCCACAGGAATCAATTGGAAAAGTTTTGTTCAAGGACCTTTCATCCAAAGGCCTGGAGAGTGGACGCCCTTTCATTCAGTTGGACAGCATGGACAGTGTACGCTTTCCCACCTCTGCCTCTTCTGCCCAAGGTGCTCTTGAAAGCAAGAGCAGACAGACCGAAGATGATACTGATTGCTCCAGACAGGCCAAGACAGCACTGGTACCCACTCCTGAGGAGCCTAACACACACTCCTCCCTGGCCTCTACCTCTAATGCCTCTTCTGCTGACTCAGCACAGCTACAAAACTCTTCACAGTCAGCTGAAAACAATCTTGCTGCATGGAAAATTACTTACCGCAACAGACCCTGCTCCCCAAAGAGGTGCAGGATGTCATTCTGGAGGCCAGAAGGCCATCTACTAGAAAGATTTATTCTGCAAAATGGAAACGGGTTTGCTCTTGGAATGAGAAAAAAGGCCAGGACCCTAGAAAACTGAATTTGCGTCAAGTATTACAGTATCTAGCTGAGCTGCTGAACAGTGGACTTTCATTTTCCTCTATAAAAATCCATGCCTCAGCCATTTCTGCAGAATTCAACACGGAACCACCGCTATTCTCTCACCCACTTTTAAGACAGTTCCTCAGAGGGGCTAAAAATATAAGACCACCAAGGAAGCAACGTGTGCCAGCCTGGGATCTTAATTACATTCTAGAAAAATTAACATTGCCTCCATTTGAACCAGCTGCCTCAACAGATTTGCAATATTTGTCCTGGAAAACAGCTTTCCTTCTGGCCATTGCCTCAGCTCGTAGGGTCTCGGAACTACAAGCCCTCATGGCTGTGCAGCCCTTTCTCACTTTCCATCAGGACAGGGTTTCCCTTCGAACCAACCCGTCATTTATGCCTAAAGTGGTATTCAGGGTAGCTTTGAATCAAGCCATACACTTGCCTACTTTTTACCCCAATCCTCAAAGCAAAGGGGAAAGGCTGCTACATTCCTTAGACATCCATAGACAGCTACGTTATTTGGACAGAACAAAGCCTTTCAGGAAATCAGAACAACTCTGTGTCCTATGCTGTAGGAGCTCAAGGGAAGCCTGTTTCAAAACGGACAATTTCTAAATGGATAGGCCACTGCATACGATTTTGTTACTCCTATCATGGGAAATCTGTCCCTACAGGCATCAGACCCCACTCCACCAGGGCCACTGCTACCTCTACAGCCTTTCTCAGAGGAGTTCTTACCAAAGATATTTTGGAGGCAGCCACTTGGAGTTCTGTACATACCTTCACAAAACACTACCACCTGCCCTTATATTCCAAAACTAGAGCAGGCTTTGCCACTGCTGTGTTGCAGGGCATTCTGGCTCACCCCAGTTCCACCTAGTACCAACCACCCTGTGCGTAGCTTTGGGATTCTGCCCATATGTGATTACTGCAGCTGTATGCACGATGAACATAGTACAGTTTTGTACCTACCATAAGTGTAGATGTTGGAGGTTGCTTATACATCTGCAGTACAGGTTTCCCTCCCTCCTTCCCCTCTTGGTAAAGGACTAGTGGCTAACACCTCCTCATACAACCTAATTTGGGTTATCCTCCTATGGTGTATTTGCTTGCAACTACTGTTTTTTTGATTACATTGCATTGCTTGAATATATATATAATTTATGTATTGCCTTCCTTCTGGGGGCACCTGACATCTGGGGCAAGAAAGACTGAAGAATATGGCGTCGGCTGTATCTTGTATACCCCTGTCGCACTGACGTCGGGGAAGAAAGTGACAACAACTGACGCCGGACCAAGACTTTGGAATTCGGCCGACCGAGGACCCGCCTGACGGCAGAGAACCCATATGTGATTTCTGCAGCTGTATTAGCACTCTAACATCTACATTTATGGTAGGTACAAAACTGTACTTTCTGACGACTCCTTGGGTCTCTCTCAGAGAACAGGTGGACTCTCAAAACGTTTTGCCATAGTCCATCAGAAGTAGTTACTAAATTTGTTCTGCAACCTGTGGGTATCGGATCTGGCCTCTGATTCGAGCTGGCAGCTTCATTAGCTAAAATATCCGAGCTCCTAGCTCCTCCCCTACCCATAATCCCCTGCTGCCTACTGTATTACCTCAGATCGAGTTTGCCGCGGCTGAAGCAGCTACTTGTGAAGAGCTCCTTAGGCTTGATGAGATAGTTACCTTTTTTTTTTCTCTCTGAGAAAATATCTTTAAATATAATTTTTTAGTTAGCGTGTGTTGTGGTAGTAATTCCCCTAGTAGAATTAGAGTATTAGAACCCTTTTTCTGTAGTAGTTTTTATTCGTAGTCGTTGGCGTCGCGTGTTGTTCCCCTCCCCCCTTAGTGTTTGGGTGTATTTGTAAAAAAGATGGCTGAAGGGCCCAAGGCCGTCTTTTCTAAGTGCTCTGAATGTGGACATAAGCTTTCCCCAGCTGATGGCCACACTCAGTGCGTTTTGTGCCTGGGAGTGGCCCATTTATCAACAGCTTGCCAAATTTGTGCAGCCTTTAATCCCCGGGCAATTGGGGACAGGAAGAACAAGCTGATCCTGGCGGGCTTACTCTGCTTTTTCCTCCCCCTCGAAGGCTCAGGCTGCTTCCGTAGCCCCGGTGCCTTTAGCTCCCCCTGCTCTGCCTGGGACTCAAACTCCCTCTGCTGTGCAGGGTTCGGGGGACTCTAGTGCTTCTGTCTCTAAAGAAAGGAGACATAAGAGAAAGACAAGCACAGGTGTCATAAAAGGCGGGCTGGGGCTCACCCCTCAGCCCCCCCATCGAAAGTTGTTAGCTCTCCCTCGAGGGTCTCCGGATCCTCCCCCTCTCGGCTCCGTTCGCCTCTGTTCTCGCCAGAGGAGGAGTACTGGTCTCCTTCAAGGTCGTCGAGGCGGCCCTCCCGGCCCTCCTCGATGACTTCCTCTAGATTGACCAGGAGCCTTAGCGACGCGGACCTGGATCGGATGATGCGTCGATTCCTGCAGACCCAAATGCAGATGGGGGTGCTCTTGCCCCCCCCCCCAATGGGAGGAGCGCAGTCCCTCTCTTTGCTCCGATCACTCCTCCTCCGACCTGCTTTAGTGTTTTGGAGTCATCGGATCCGGGCCCTTTCGGAGCCTGGATTTAGTCAGCACCAATAGCTTCGGCGTTTTCGATGCGGACCATACCCTCGAGCGTGTCGGATCGTAGCTCTCGGGGCCGAGGGCCGAGCATTAGATCCGTGGGGATTGGTGCATCTCTGATGCAGTGTCGGTCGGAGCACACTTCTCTCTGTGATCCGACCGCTTCGGCTCAGACGCTGATCCCTGCTTTGGAGCCGAGGAGACTACTTTCGGAGCCTGGGGAAAGTAGTTCTCCTTCGGCTTTTGAGGTAGTGGAGAGAGTGCTGTCGAACTTCCAGATCCCCGGTCCAGGCCTTGGATCCTCCCACTCCCCCTATGCATGTGGGTCTATCCTCCATTATCCATCCTATGGGACAGCCTGCTCAAACCCTCCAGTTTAATTCCCTTAGAGGAACAGGACCCCGTGGACGAGCCCTCCTCCGACAGTCCCACCGAGGAGGTGCCTCACAAATGGCAGTGTAAAAGGAGGCACCTGGACTCCCCTGAGTCCCTCACCATGGACACTGATTTGGATGTAGTGGAAGGTTCCCCAAGGTCACCCCCTGAGGATGTCTCCTTTGGAGACCTCATGGAAATGTTGCGCATTAGAGGGGGGGGGGGGTCTGCCCAAAAACCTTCCTCAGATGAATCTGTGTTCCTGGAGGCGTTTCAGGCAGGCCCGTCTACCTCCTGGGTGTCCCCCCTGGCTGACCCCCTGGTGGACTTAATCACTACCAGGGCGTGGAAAGAGCCCAACACCGTGGAGCCAATCCCCAGACGTCCTGACAAAGTTCTTAGCCCCCCCCACAGATGGGCAGTCTTGGGCTAAGGGGTCCCCTGTTGATGCCATGTTGGTGGCGGCTGCCACGAAGAAGGAACTCGCACAGGAGAGTTCCTCGGTCCATCCTCCGGATAAGGAATCTCGGGCGATGGACCACATTAGGAAGCGGATGTTTGCTTCAGCAACCTTCTCCATAAGGGCGCTGAACTATATGGCACACATTATCAGGCTACAGCGAGACTTAATTAAGGAATACGCTGCAGCCCCCCCAGAGTCCATGACGGTCGTGGATAAAAGCACATTTGCGACTCGTATGGCCACTCTAAAGTTCATCTCTAACACGTCCATGCGGCTACTCTCTCATGCTACGGAGGGAGCCGCTAGGGTTAGCGGAGCCGGGGTAGTCCTGCGGCGTCACGCCTGGCTCCGCCTTTGTGATTTTGCAGAACCCTTCAAGGCGTCCTTCGCAAATGCGCCCTTAGACGGATCTTCGCTTTTTGGCAAGACCATATGCGAGACGCTGGTCCAAAGCGAGAAGGATGGGAAGACGTCTGCCGTCTGGGTCCGCTTCTCGAATCCCCAACTATCCTTTTCAAGGAATCAAAGGACAAAAGAAGTTGTGGTTCCGCAAGTCTCAGCAGTCCCATCCAGCTTCGGACCCCTCGTCTTCTAGAGGCAGAGGAGGACAAGGTGTATGCCGGCCCAGAGGCAGAGGGGGGACCGTGTAACTTCGGGTCTAACGAACCTTTCTCGGACAGGCCCGTGCAACAGCCCTGAGGGCTTACCCGGCTGTCCCTCTCTGGAGGCAGTCAGGTGGCGTTTATCGGAGCATCTGTCATATTGGGAGTCCATCACGACAGATCGATGGGTGCTCTGAATCATATCCAGAGGTTACACCATTCCCTTCATGAACCTACCCCTCAAAGTTAGGCGTCTCCCCGATGTCCCACCCGATCAAAGGGAGGCAGCAGCTTCAGAGGTGTCAAAGCTGCTAGAAAAAGAGCCATCCAGCCCGTCCCCCCAGACCAGTCCGGATTGGGCTACTACTACAGGTTCTTGGTGCCAAAGAAGACGGGGGACTTAAGAACGATTCTAGATCTCTCCGCCCTGAACCTGTTCGTCCCGAAGGAGAAGTTCCTGATGGTCACTCTTCAGTCTATTCTCTTTCTTCTTCGGGAGAACGACTGGATGTGCTCCATAGACCTCAAGGATGCGTACTACCACATTCTGATGGACAGGTGATCCAGGAGGTTTCTCCGCTTCCGGCTGGGAGACTGTCATTATCCATTCAGGTTTCTCCCGTTCGGCCTCACCTCAGCCCCCAGGGTGTTCACCAAGGTCATGGCAGTGGTTACAGCCCACCTGAGACTCCAGGGCATTCAGGTGTTCCTGTACATGGACGACTGGCTCCTTGCTGCCCCCAACAGGCATCAACTCTTCATTGCAAGGGATTATGCTCTGACTCTTGCCCAGAGTTTGGGCATATCAGTGAACCTTCTAAAGTCCTTCCTTAAACCAGTGCAGGTTTTGGAGTTTATAGGGGCAAAATTGGACACGCACATCTCTCTGGCCTTCCTAACCCCGGACAGGCTGAACAGCTTATCGCATCAGATCTTTGCCCTTCGTCGAAGCCTAGCTCCTGTGGCGGAGTTGGTCCTGAGGGCACTGGGGTCTATGGCAGTGGCCATCGGTCTCTCTCTTCATGCTCGCCTACGGATGAAGATCTTACCGTGGACTCTTCAAGTTCAGTGGTCACTAGTGTTTCACCTGCTGAACACCCCTATTCCACCAAGCAGAATTTGCAGGGACTCCCTCCTTTGGTGGCTTCACTCGCTAGAGCTGCGAGAGGGGAGACCCTTTGTAATTCCCCCACCCCAAGCCACGTTGGCCACGGGTGCTTCTCGCCTCGGGTGGGGGGGGCATTGTTCGGGCAGAACTGTCCAAGGCACGTGGACCCCCATGGAGGCCGCTTTGCATATCAGTGTCCTAGAGATGAGGGTGGTGCTTTTGGTGTTGCAAGTTCTCCACGGCCTTCTCCCTCTAGGGACTATTGCGATCCAGACAGACAACATGGCGGTAGTCTGGTACATAAACGGGGGAACCAAGTCTTATCCCCTCTGCCGAGAGGCTATGAAAGTGTGGGAATGGGCGATATCCACCAACCGCTTTCTGGTAGCAACGCACATTCCGGGTCGGTCCAACATATTGGCAGACAAAACTGAGTCAGGTGATTCTCGCCCCATACGAGTGGTCTCTCCTTCAGTTGCGAAGCAGATCTTCCGCACATGGGGTTGGCCTCTCTGCGATCTTTTCGCCTCTCCGTCAAACACAATGTGCAGCAAGTACTTCGCAATACTTCCCCCTTCAGGGGAGACCCCGAGAGATGCTCTGGTGCATGCTTGGCCACCCGGTCTCTTTTATGCTTATCCCCCCCTCCCGCTTATGACTAAGTTCATTCAGAAAGCACGTCTGTTGGGGAGCAGAGTTATCCTCCTAGCCCCATTCTGGCCTCGTCAGATCTGGTTCCCTTCTCTGCGGTCTCATAGTATAGTTCCTCCATGGATCCTGGATCCCATTCCAGATTTGATTTCGCATCCTGCGGGATGCCGAACCTGCTAAACCTCCAGCTGATTGCTTGGTTGATCCAGTTCCTCTGATGGCTAGGACTCCCGGTATCTCATCACCAGTGAAGGCCATTCTGGTGGCGGCCCATAAGCCTGCTACCAGAAAAATTTACAATAGTAAATGGAAACGTTTTTCCATCTGGGCTGAAGGCAAGGGCATGGATCCTTTTACCGTCCTTATTCCAACGATTCTGGATTTTTTGTCGCTAATCTTTCAAAAAGGAGTTAAGGTACAACTAGCAGCCATTTCCCATTTTCATGTGGGAGATGGACTGGGATCTGTAGCATCTTCAAAGATATGCAAAACCTTCTTGAGGGGCATTTTCCTTTTGAAACCACCAGTGAAGTCGGTGGTTCCTCCATGGGACTTAACTTTAGTCTTACAAGCTTTGACAAGTCCACCTTTTGAGCCTGCCACCTCGGTTCTGTTAAAATTCTAGTCTTGGAAAACAGCCTTTTTAGTGGCTATTACGTCAGCCAGGAGGGTTTCAGAACTCCAAGCCCTGTGCTGAAACCCCCTACCTCATTTTTCACAAGGATAGTCCGTCTCTCAGGACTAACAAGTCTTTTCTACCAAAGGTGGCTTCAGAGTCAAATATTAACCAATCAATCAATTTACCAGTATTCTTTCCAAATTTTTAAAACAAAGGGGAGTACACATTGCACAAACTGGATGTACACAGGCAATTACGTTTCTACCTGCACAGGACTAAAGATTTTCGCAAGTCTGATCAGTTGTTTGTGTCTTTCGCCAAATCAGCTATGGGAAAGGCAATTTCTGAAGTAACCCTAGCTAATTGGATTTCTCAGTGCGTAATCCATGGGTATACGTCCTCAGGCAAACCAGTTCCTATGGGAATCCACGCTCATTCAACCCGATCCATTGCTACATCAGCAGCCTTCTGGTCCAGAGTTCCTCTGGACGACATATGTTCAGCAGCTACTTGGTCCTCTTCTCATACATTCATTTCCCATTATAAATTGGATATGATTTCGAAGAGTAGGGCTTCCTTTGGCTCCGCGGTGCTTCAGAATATCCTTCCGTAAGGCCACCCAGGGTTATTTTTATAGGTAGCTGGGGACTCTGTCCCACAGGTTGCAGAACAAATGAAGTAACTACTTCAGATGAAGTTATGTACTCACCATGACGTTCCATCTGAGTAGGTACTTCATTTGTTTGCAACCGACCCCCCCCCATGCCCCCTAACCATATCATGATACCTGGTCACCTGAAAAATGTTATTTTTCATGAGGTTAGGCAGTACTTGATCCTTTGTCGAAGGTGTGAATTTTTGGACTGAGCAAACTCTGAGGTAATACAGTAGCCAGCTGGGGATTATGGGTAGGGGGAGGAGCTAGGAGCTCGGATCTTTTAGCTAGTGAAGCTGCCGGCTCGGATCTGATACCCACAGGTTGCAGACAAATGAAGTACCTACTCAGATGGAGCGTTATGGTGAGTACATAACTTCTTCTTTTTTTCCCCTTGAACCCCTATGGAGTGCAGGAATCCCATTTTACGCAGCAGTAGTGACGGATGTCACTAAGCAGGAGCTGGAGATCAAAGTCCCTCCATCCATCCTCCCAAAAGTAAGTCCAGAACGATGGATAAATTTGAATAAAATCAGTTCACCTCAGATGCTTCTATGCTGAGGTCGCCTAATGCCTCCACACTTCTGTAGAACTTGGAGATTTGTGAGGTGGGACTTCATTATTTTCCCAACCTCCGTATCTACAAAATGCCTAAAAAATTTCCTAGCATCCCAAAATCCTCTCTTTTTTTACTTGCTCTTAAATCCAACTTGATGGAGAGCGTCAAGAAGGTCTTTACTAATCTTCTCCATCACTTATTCCAAACATTTAAAACAGACTCGCACCCTTTCAGTGGAGGGCACTTTACATCCAGCTGGCCCAGACTAGACTGTTTTCAGATTTGTCTGCATGATGGTATTTTACTTTGTGTAAGTCTTTAAGGCGTCCTCGTTTAATGCCCCCTTGTATGGGTCTTTGTTCAGGACATCAGTGAAGGATGTGTTAACCTGCACCCAACAAACACAAGGGAGTGACCTTAGCTACTGCCGGAATCAAATTCTTCTTCCCTTGACATAGGTTTTCAGGAAACAGAGGTGATAAGAAAATATGGCTAATAGTCCCTTTTGAGGTTCCTCAGGATTTATGCAAGAATGCTTCCTCCAAAGGCTATGGAGACTGCTTCAACTGCAGGTGTCCCCACAGAGGCAGAAGGGGTCTGCAGCTCCAGGGTTCTAAATACCCCTCATTTGATAGCGTCTGCCAGCGTACCAACGCCTCTTCAGGCTGTCCACCTCAAGACTTTTGGGGGGGTCTTATTTCTTTCCATCTGGACACCAGTACTAATATTACAGACGATACTTGGGGTGTGAAATATGAGGTTTCTGCATCCCTCTTTTTCCCTTCTACCTCCTGTATCAAGGAAGAAATTTCCAGACGTTTATCCAGTTTGCAGTTTCAGAAGCTGCTGCTGCAAAAAGAGAGAATACCAGGGTACTGAGACCAGTCCTAAATCTAACTAATTGCAATCAGTATGCAAGGAGTCGAAGTTCTGGATGCTTTACAGTTTAGTCCATCCTGCTGCTTGTGCGTAAGGTCGAATGAATGTACTCTGTCTCCAGGATGCACAATACCACATTAAAATAAATAGGCATTTTAGCAGTCACTCCCGTTCAGATTACCATCCTTTACTTGCCACCACATGCTCCAGGGTATTTAACTGATACTGGATGGTTGTGGTAACTAGCATGAGACTAGCAGGTTTCTAGCCATTTTCCTTGTTCAAATTTTATTTTTATTTATTTATTTATCATTTGTTGACCGGGAAAGTCCGACTAGGTTCCACAGATCCTGTTTTCAGCGGAGGCCCGGGGAGAAATGCTCCAGATGCATTTCTTTGGAATGTGGGAGGAAACCGGAGTACCCGGAGGAAACTCACATGAACACAGGGAGAACATGCAAACTCCACACAGAAGGCACCCCAGCCGAGAATCGAACTGGAGAACCTCTTGCTGTGGGGCGACAACATTAACCGCTGCACCACTGTGCCGCCCAAATGGCTGGCGTTTCGCTTCTTCAACTAGACAAACTTCTACAAACCAGGTTTTACTTGTTTTATAGACACCCTTCCAATTCCTGAACATTATGGAAAATATAGCCAAATGAAAACAGATTCCTTACAGAATCCAAAAATGTTCATAGGAACACAGTTGAGTTCTACAACTCATGTTGATCCTCACTTGGATAAACCAGGGATAGGTTTTACTTGTTCGTATGTCGCTTTTAATGAAAACTCCATTGTCAACCTTTGAGTCAGTATCAGTTTTCCTCTATTTTCTCTAGGTCTTCTAGATGCAGTTTTTCATGTGAATCCTTCAAACTTGACTGGTACAGTGGTCTTCTTTACCAGCCTCTATCTCCTCATGTAAAACACACCTGAAATTACAACCTTGTATTCACTTCTGGACCCATTCAGAGGACATTTTTTCTAACTTTTCTATTTCCTCCTCTTTTTGCTACACTATCCACATATGGCTTACTCCCCATCTACCATTGATTCAGAAAGTTTTACATAGTCAGCAGGCTGAGAACCTGCATCTCCTTGCTGCCTCCTGGCATCATCAGGTTTGGTTTGTTTCTCTGTCTCCTAGTTTTAGCTGAAACATCCTCCAGGATTTCTGGATCTCTTTTCTCACCTGGTAGAGGTAAAGTATCTCCTTTTCCTTACCTTCTAGCTAGCTGCATGGTTGTTCGTCTGTGTGTTAGTCCAGAATTGCTTTCCCTGTCTGATATTTAGCTTCCCAGAAGAATTCTAAGAAGGCCTATGAAGCAAATGGGTAACATTGCAGTTGATTGTCTGCTGCTTCTCCTACTGCTACGGCCATCCTTCCCATTCTTGCCAACCCTTTTTAAGAAGGCGAGTCTTCTCTACTGTTAAACTTCAGTTAGCAATTACATTGATTTTTTTTTCACTTTGGAAACAAATTCCTTTCCTTGAGGACTTCCAGATTATGTAAAGCTTTCCTGAAAGGGATCTTGCTTTAGACCCCCCTCGAAAGATCCCTCTTCTTCTGGTCTTACCATTATTCTTCAGAGTGATGCTGAAAGCCTTGAATCAGCGAGCAGTTGTGATGTGCAATTTCTCTCATGAAAAACTTTTTCCATGGTAGCAAATACATTGGCAAAACGAATTTCAGAGCTTTAGGCCTTGTTTGCCAAGCCCCCTTACATCTTTTATATAATAAGGTGTCCATCCAGACAAATTCACCTTTATAACCATAGTAACCACAGAGATGAACATTAATCATCCATACTGTTGCCAGTTATCGTTATTTTTCAAATTTGACTAACATCTTAAACATCTCTGATGTTCACATGCAATTGTTTTTACTTTGTGTTACCAAACGTACAGAAAATCTGATTAGATGTTTATCTCCCTTTTACTCACTTTGGTTAAGCAGTCTCTGATATTAACTTGACCAAAGAGATTACGGACTGTATTTTTGCAGACTTATTTCCAAAGTCGTTTTTAGCATTGCCTCCTCATCCTAAAGCAAATCTACCATTTTTTTGTCTTTTTTTTATGCATTTGCTATTGCATCTACTTTTCTCTTCCATTGCTTCTGTCAATGTTATTGGAGTTGCAGTCACTTGGTCAAAGACTCAAACCTTTGTGACACTTCACAAGTTGAGGCATTGTCTTCAAACAAGGCTTCCTTTAGTTTCAGTGCTCTGGCATATCCTTTTACCAGGGCCTCCCTAGAATTATATTGCTGATTCTGACCCATCAGTGAGGAAGAATGAAAAGGACACAATCAGATAGAGGTTATGTACTCGACATAACGTACCATCTGTGTTGCCCATTTTCATTCTTCCTCACCTTCCCTCCCAACCATCCCCTGGCCTCGTTCCTGGAAGGGTACAGGATATATGAACTTTCATGTTCCCGGTTTGAGCATTAGTAATTTCTTCATCTCCTCTGTCTTCAGTTACCTGTAGGCAGCAAACTCGATCTGAGGAGTTAGGGATATGGTGTAATGCATTTTGGAAATGGGGAGGAGCTCAAGATTAGGATCCAAAGTCTGGGAAATGTGGCTGAGTTGGATCCAAGACCCATTAGTCAGGAAGAATGAAAATGGGCAACACAGATAGAACGTTATGGTGAGTACATAACTTATTTTTTTTAACAGGCCTGTTAATTAACAGTTATCAAAATGTTTGTCTCATTGTTTGCATTTGCTGCTTCTGTAGAAAATACGTGCCAGGCCTTATCAAGGCCGTTTCCACTAAAACCACTGCAGCGAGCCTTTGGTGTGGGGTCAGTACTCTGTTCATTTTTAGAAGCAGCAACCTGGTCTTCTATCCACTGTTTGTCAAAATATTATAGTTCACATTTTGCTTAGGACAGACATTGCTATGACCATCTTCCAGGGTCAGATCTGCTAGTAGCCCAGTCAGAGCTGGTCACCCTCTGCGGGTTTTCCCAGAAGTCATGACTGCAACATTGGCTAATGAACTAACTACAGTTGCATCAGGAAATTGCAGTAGTTGTAGATGTTTAGAGTATGTTTACTCCCTCCAAATATCCTTTCTGCTTCCATACGATCTGGAGTTGGGGTAGGTGCCCTCTTCATCTTACCCCATATCCTGTCTTATCCCACTCAACACCCTGCTTCCTTTTCTTCTACCTAAAGTGTGGGGAGGCAGATTGATGCCCATGGGCGAGTCATTTTCAAATGCGTTTGTTTTCCTTATTGTCAGCTAGTGGTCTGACATGGACAAGCATAGAAGATGTCATTGCCAGACAGCCAGCTTATGCCATCAACATCCTGATGTACAAAAGCAAATGAGTTAACCAAGCCCAGTAGTGAAATGGTAGAAATCTGAAAGGTTGGCCTTTTGGCTCTGGCAGGCAAGAATCTTGGCAATAGTGACTTCAATGGTGAACATACTAACATCAAGATGTTCTTTGGGTTTCACTGTTGCAGTCATTACATTTGGGTTTCACTGTTGCAGTCATTACATTTGGGTTTCACTGTTGCAGTCATTACATTTGGGTTTCACTGTTGCAGTCATTACATTTGGGTTTCACTGTTGCAGTCATTACATTTGGGTTATCTGCTTGCAGGTAGCCCTCAGTTGGCCTGATAAACAAAGTCTTGGGTCCTGCGTCGGTTGCTGTCCCTTCCAGGAAGTCGGGTCGTCAGGGGTATAAAACATACAGCCGACGCCGTTATGGAAGTCTTTCTTGTGGTGCAGTGCCCGAAGCAGAAGCAGTTCGCAAGTGCCGGTCAGCAGACTCCTGAAATTTTCGTTTGAGTTTCAGAACTGATGTCTTCAACTAAAGCTAAGTACCCCGTTGGGCAAACTTTCTCTTGCTCCTTACTGATGTCTGTAAAAGTTAATAATTGCATTACTTGTGGAAAGCAAATAACTCATAAAGATTTTCATTCGTACTGTATTCCATGCCTAGGCCCTGACCACGATGTACCTTGCTGTCGGTTTTGCGCTTTATTTAATCAGCGCACTATCTGTTGGTATATTTTCGCCTCTAAATATTTCGGTTCTCAGTTTAATTATCCAGAAATGTTATCAATTAGCCATCCTCCTACCAGGATTCCGAAAAAATGCAAAGATAAAGACAGACAGGCCGCCGAGGTCCAAAACTGCCGACGATGCTTCTCCTAAGCCATTTGCCAGAATGCTGGTACTGAGTGAGGCTCTTTCGCAGCCCTTGATACCTGCTAATTCTGATTTGCAGGCCTCTACTGAGACCCATTCGGAGTCCGGTATGCTGTGAGATGCTTCAACTATGGAACCCGTGGATGTCTCTACCTTGGATGGGTCCAGAGCTGCTGTGCAGTCACCGGCTTCTGAGGGTGTATTCAGGCCTACGGACATGTATATTAAACTGATGCCTCCTCCTTTACTTAGGCCTAAATCTCGATCCATGTCTAATAAAACCAATGCCCAGGCCACATGCTCAGGCCTCTAGGCCTAAAAAACAAATAAGAATGGCTGAAGATCTAATAACTCTCTAATCAGGGGTGGCCAACACCCCCCCTTTCTAAGAGGCCTAGGACTGAAGTTGATTATGAATCTTCTGATTATGATTCTGTTTTTTCTGACTTCTGATGATGTGGATTTGCCCTTACCTACTTATGAGGGATTCTGATGCAGAGGACTCTATTCCCTCTGCTTCCCCTTCTGAGGATTTTTCTTTTGGGGAAACCTTACATACTCTGAGAGTATTTCCACTGGGAAAGCCAGGGTTTTTCTGATTCAAAAAGAGGCTTAGGGATTTCCTTCTCCTACCTCAGCAATAGGCCTTTAGCTATTTATCCTGTACTAAACATTGTTGATGATGCTTTCTCGGAATCTAGTTTGGCCCCTGTTTCCCAGAAAACCTGACAGATACTACAAGGTCTCGGAGTCCCACAAGTTCCTTTTCAAAAATCCTATTGCAGATCCAGAGACTATTTCACAGGGGCTCAAGGGCATTAAGGCTTCTACTGCTAAAAATCCTACTCCTCCTGATTGAGACTACAGGGCGCTGGATAGATGGGGTAAGAAGGTTTACACTTCTGCAACCTTGGCCATTAGGGCTTTAAACTGCCAGTTTCATATGTTAAAGTATCAGCAACATGTCATTGGACTGCTTAAACAGAAAATGATGTTGATTCCTGACTGGAAAATAAAGAATTACATGATTTAATTATTTCTGCCGAACAAGTTGGAAAACTTACTTTGCAATGTGGTTTTGATTCATTGGAGGCCTCTTGCAGGGCTTGCTGTTACTGGGTCTGTAATCAGAAGGCATGCTTGGCTTAAGGAGCAATCTTTGCCTGATCATGTTAAAGCTAAATTGTTGGCTGCTCCTTTAAATCAGGACCGCCTGTTTGGCAACAAGGCTGAGGAAGTTCTTAAAAAGATGGAAGATGAAGCTAAATCTATGCAAACTGTTAAAGATTTTTTACAAGTTCAGCCTCCTAGATTTAGTAGACACTGGCCCTCTAAGAATTTGTCCTTTCCAGACCCTTCCAGGTCTTCTCAAGCCAAACCCAGACACAGAAAAAAAACCCAGGTTTCAGTCCCAGGGGACTCCCACAACTAAGCAGTGAGGGGCCTCCACTTCCAAAGTCTGGGAATAATAAGACACCCCCCCCCATGGTAAACTGTCTCAATGACTTCCTTTTAAAGTTTCCAAGCACTTATCAGCTGACTGCCCCTTTTGGGGGGAAAGAATGCTCTTCATGCAAAGAATTGGGAACTCATTACACAGGACAAATGGGTTTTAAATAGTGTCCCAGGGATACAGATTTCATTTCCACACATTACCAACACCAAGTGGGTGGCCAGACCTACCCCCAAGTCAGTGGGCAGAGGCCCAAAAACAAGTACTTTCTCTCTTAAGCATGGGGGCTATTAAACTGGTACCAGAAGAGGAAAAGGGACAAGGTTTATACTCTAGTTTTCCTGGTACCCAGAAAAGACCATTCATGGCATCCTATCCTGGACTTGTCTACTCTAAACACCTTTTTGGAGATTCCAAAATTCAAGATGCTGACTCTTAAATTACTTCCTATGCTAGGCAAAGATGCCTGGTTGGCAACACTAGATTTAAAAGAAGCATACCTGCACATCCCAATCGGGCAGAAGATACCTACGCTTAGAAGGCTACACACACTATCAGATGTTCGTGTTTCACTGTTGCAGTCATTACATTTGGGTAATCTGCTGGCAGGTTGCCCTCAGTCGGCCTGATTAACAAAGTGTTGGGTCCTGCCTCGGTTGCTGTCCCTTCTTCCATGACGTCAGGCCATCAGGGGTATAAAACATGCAGCTGACGCCATTACATCAGTCTTTCTTGGCGTGCGGTGCCCGAAGCAGAAGCAGTTCACAAGTGCCGGTCGGCCAACTCCTGAAATTTTAGATGTTCATCGTGTTACACTGCTGCAGTCATTACACTTGGGTTATCCTGCCGTCAGGCGGTTCCCCAGTTGGCCTGAGTTCCAAAGTCATGGTCCAGCGTCGGTTGCTGTCGCCTCCTCCCTGACGTCAGTGCGACAGGGATATATAAGATGCAGCTGACACCATTTTCTTCAGTCTTTCTTGCCGCACGGTGCCCGAAGCAGAAGCAGTTGGCAAGTGCTGGTCAGCAGACTCCTGAGATTTTCATTCCGAATCAAGAACCGAAGTCTTCTACAAAGCTAAGTACCCCATTGGGGAAACTTTTTCTTGCCTCAGACCGATGTCAGTAAAAGTTAATAACTGTATTTCTTGTGGGAAGCAAATACCTCATAAGGATTTCCACTCCTATTGTATTCCATGCCTAGGCCCAGACCACGACGTCACTGGTTGTCTGTTTTGTGCTAGGTTTAACATGTGCACTATTAATTGTCTGATTTTGCCCAACATTATTTTGGCAGAAAATTCAATTACACCATGCCGTCGGAACTTCCGACGACCGGAATACATAAAAAGCACAGACAAGGACAGGCATCCGAGGCCCAAAACTGACTACGAGGCCTCTTCTAGGCCGGTTACTGGTTCTCCAGTTTTCAGCGAGGCCCCTACCCATCCCCTGACTACCACTTCCACAGAACCACAGACCGCCTGTAGCTGGGCCTTCGGGCGCTCTCTTTTCAGTCTACCGAAACTAACCCTTCAGAGGGAACCTAAGTAGCTGAGCAACCCACAGCTTCCCGAGGGTGTTTTCAGACCTACCCAGTTAACCATTAAACCCTCTGCTAAGTCTAAGGCTCCCTTAAAAACAAACTGATACAGCATTCTCCAGGACAGGCTTCCATGCCTAAAAAACAAATGCTCAAAATGGCCGAAGACCTAATCACGCTGATCAGGGGGTCCCATCCCTCTCCTGATAAAAGGCCCAGACAGGATGCAGACTATGAATCTTCAGACCAGGCGTCTATTTTTTCAGATTCATCCTCAGACCTACGATATTCTTTACTCCCTTATGAGGACTCTGATGCTGAGGAATCAATTCAATCAGCCTCCCTGCCTGAGGACTACATTGGGGGAGACCTTACATACCATGAGGGAGCATTTCCATTGGGAAGGCCAGGATTACTCAGAATGCAAGAAAAGGCTCAGACTTCCTTTTATTGCCACAACACAGACCCCTTGCTATTCCGCCAGTGTTAGATATTGTGGGTGATGTGTATACTGAATCCAGCTTAAACCCTGACTTCTTACCTCCAGCCCCAGTTAAACCTGATAGATATTAGAGTCCCTGACTCTCACAAATTTCTGTATAAAAGCCCTGTTGCTGACCCTGAAACTATTTCTCAGGGACCCAAAGGGATTAAGACCTCTTCAGCAAAAAAACCCAGATGTCCGTGTTACACTGCTGCAGTCATCACATTTGGGTTATCCTGCCATCAGGCAGTCCCGCAGTCGACCAGAGTTCCAAAGTCTTGGCCCGGCTTCAGTTGCTGTCACTACTTCCCTGACGTCAGTGCGCCAGGGTATACAAGAGGCATCCAACGCCATTTTCTTCAGTCTTTCTTGCCGCGCGGTGCCCGAAGCAGAAGCAGTTCGCAAGTGCCTGTCGGCCAACTCCTGAGATTTTCAAATCGAATTTCAGACCAAAGTCTTTAATAAAGCTAAGTACCCTGTTGGGGAACCTTTTCTTGCCTCAGTCCGATGTCAGAAAAAGTTAACAATTGCATTTCTTGTGGGAAGCAAATACCTCATAAGGACTTTCATTCTTGTTGTATTCCTTGCCTAGGCCCAGACCCCGACGTCACAGGTTGTCTGTTTTGTGCTAGGTTTAATAAACGAACTATTAAATGTCTGTTTGATTTTGCCCAACATTACTTTGGTAGGAAATTTAATTATACCATGCCGTCGGAGCAACCGACCGGAATGCATAAAAAAAACGCAAGGATAAGGACAGGCAGCAGAGACCCAAACCAGACTCCGAGGCCTGTGCTGGGCCTGTCACCAGTTCTCCGGTTTTCAGTGAGGCGCCTATGCAGCCCCTGACGACCGCTGATTTAGAACCGCAGACTGCTTCAGATTCCTAATCTGAGATTACTAGGCCTCCACAGCCTTCATCTTTAGCCCCTTCCGACTCCAGGGCTGAAGGAGATTCCGGTGCAGTTGAAACTCCTTCAGTTGCAGAAGGTGTCCTCAGACCGACTACACTCTCCATTAAATCCTATGCAAAGCTGAAAACTCCGTTAAAAGCAAAAAGACTGTACAGCAGTCTCCAGTACAAGGCCCCCATGCCTAAGAAACAGATGCTTAAGATGGCTGAAGATTTAATTACCCTAATCAGGGGTTCTCATCCCCCTCTTGATAAAAGACCAAGACAGGAGGAGGATTACGCTTCCTCTGACCAGGTCTCAATTTCTTCAGATTCTTCTGAGGAACAGGAATACTCCCCCCCCTTATGAAGACTCTGATGCTGAAGAGTGTATTCCCTCAGCATCTCCCCCAGAAGACTACTCTTCTGGGGAAACTTTATATACCATGAGGGAACATTTCCACTGGAAAGGCCAGGATTACTCTGATTCTAAGAAAAGGCTCCGAGAGTTCCTTTTACTACCCCAGCACAGACCACTTGCTATCCCACCAGTGTTAGACATTGTGGATAATGTTTATTTAGAATCTAGCCTAAACCCAGACTCTCTACCTCCTGCACCAGCCAAACCAGACAGATACTACAGAGTCCCTGACTCGCACAAATTCCTATATAAAAGCCCTGTTGCTGCCCCAGAAACCATTTCCCAGGGTCCCAAAGGAGATAAGGCCTCTATTGCTAAAAATCCTGTACCCTCTGAAAGGGATTCCAGAGCACTAGACAGATGGGGAAAGAAAGTATATACCTCAGCTACTCTAGCTATGAGGGCCTTAAATGCCAGTTTCACATGCTGAAATACCAGCAATACCTGATGTCTCAATTAAAACAAAAAATGATCGCACATTCAGAGCCTCCTGATTTCAAGGAAATGCAAGATTTGTTGCATACAGCTGAACAAGTGGGAAAACATACTTTGCAATGTGTATTTGATTCATTGGAGGCTTCCTGCAGAGCAGCACTGACTGGGTCTGTCATACGTAGGCATGCTTGGTTAAAAGAACAAAAACCCTACCTGATCATGTTAAAGCAAAGTTATTGGATGCACCTTTACAGCAGGATGTTTTATTTGGTGTAAAAGCAGAAGAGGTGTTAAAGAAAATGGAGGATAAGGCAAAATCTATGCAAACGGTCAAGGATTCTTTTACAGGTTCAACCCCCTAGTTTCAGCAGAAATTGGCCAACAAAAAACTGGTCCTTTCCAGCTTCTGACAGACCACCGAGGGGCAAATACAGGCACCCAAGGGGCAGAGGTCAGTCACAAGGCCCTTGCAAGCCTCGACAATGGGGTATCACAACCCAGAAAGGAGAAGACAGGTCCCAAGCTATCAGAAGACAAACAAAATGACTTAACCCTCAGACTACTAAGCAAATCTCTCTTGGCAGCTCCCTTGGGAGGAAAATTAGCACTTTTTGCAGACAACTGGCACATCATCACAAAAGTCAAATGGGTCCTAAATATTGTCTCACAAGGATACAGATTCCACTTTCACACTTTACCAAGGATAAAAGGAATGCCAAACCTGCCACCAAATCAATGGGCAGAGGCTCAAAAACAAATTACAGCTCTCATGGACATGAGAGCCATTCAACGGGTACCTACACAGGAGCAAGGACAAGGATTTTACTCAAGACTCTTTCTAGTTCCCAGAAAGGACAAAGCCTGGAGACCCATTCTGGACCTCTCAACTCTAAACACTTATCTGCAAGCACCCCAATTCAAGATGCTAACACTACAGCAGCTTCTTCCCATGCTGGGCAAGAAGCCTTGGCTAGTAACGTTGGATCTCGAGGCATACCTGCATGTCCCTATCAGACAAAATTGCAGAAGATACCTCCGTTTTTTTGCAGGTTCAACTCATCAGTTCTCTGCACTGCCCTTTGGCGTATCTACTGTGCCCAGGGTCTTCACAAAATGCCTGGCACCAGTAATTGCTTACTGCAGACAGAGGAATTCAAATATGTCCATACCTGGACGACTGCCTTATTCAAGCAGAAAGCAAGGACATTCTTTTTAAAGCATCTGGCGTTTGTCAAGCACCTATTAAGTTGCCTAGGGTACACAGTAAACTAAAAGAAATCAAAACTAGTGCCCTCACAAGACATAATATTCCTGGGTGCCAGCTTAAATACAACGGCCCAGATGGCTTTTCTCACGCCAGACAAGAACAACTGACTCAGTACTTCAAAATGATGGCAACAAAGACCCAACTCCCTGCAAGAAAAATTCTGCAGGCTTTGGGATTCATGGCATCTTGCATACTACTAATACCGTTTGCAAAACTGCATGAGGAAATTACAATGGTACCTGAAAAGCTTATGGACTCAACACAGCTACAGCTTGGAAACAATACCACCACTCATTCCCTGCCTTCAACAGGAGTTTCTATGGTGGGCTCAGGCATGTTACCTCCACAAGGGTCAGCCTTTCATCTTACCCACAGCCAGGCAAACTATAACAGATGCATCGGATTATGCCTGGGGAGCACACATGGCAGGACAGTGCATTCAGGGCAAATGGTCTACAGATCAAAGGCATCTGCATATCAATCAAAAAGAGATGCTAGCTGTACAAAATGCCCTAACAGCTTTCAAGGACCTCCTACATCCAGGACAACTCCTAATAAAGATGGACAACACCACAGTAATGTGGTACATAAGCAAGGGGGCACACACACCTACCCCCTATGCAGGCAAGCAGTGACCTTGTGGAACACAGCACTGACCTACCAAGTTCAACTACAAGCACATTTCCTGCCAGGAAAGAAAAACACATTGGCAGACGATCTAAGCAGAAACATCATGGATCCTCATGAGTGGAAACTAGATCCACAAATATTCTCAATGATAACTCAAAAATGGAGGCGCCCAGACATAGATCTGTTTGCCAACCCCCGAAACTACCAATTTCGGAAATTTTGCACAAGAACATACTACCCACTAGCTTGGAAAGTGGACGCCCTCTCATTCAGTTGGAAAACATTAACAGTGTATGCCTTTCCTCCACTGCCTCTTCTAGCAAAGGTGCTGCTGAAAGCCAGATTAGAGAGGCCACAAATGATACTCATTGCTCCAGACTGGCCACACCAACACTGGTATCCAATACTAAGGAACATGGCTCAAGGCCCACCATGGATTTTGCCTCAAATTCATCACCTGCTCACTCAGCAAAACAAACAGATTCTACACAGCCAGCTGAAGACTTCAAATCTGGCTGCATGGCAAATTACCTAAGCAAACCAGTCAACACTTCTCTCTAAAGCTGTTATGGATGTCATTCTGGAGGCCAGGAGGCCCAGCACCAGGAAAACCAGACAAATGGAAAAGATTTTGCGCCTGGAACCAGGCTAAAGGCCATTGTGAGAGTGTTCAATCTCGCAGTTTGTTCTTACAAAAGGGTGTCGGAGCCGATCCTCTGCTCCGAGTCGGCCGCTTAGCAGAGCTCTGCATCTAGGAGAAGCTCGAGACCAACCTACCTCCCACAATTCCCTGTGCCTCTACCTCAGATATAGTTTGCCGCTGCACTGACCAACTATATATATATATATATATATATATATATATATATATATATATATATATATATATATAGTTAATTTAGTTCCTTAGGGCGTACCCCACCTAGCTACTAGATTTAGGATTGATACTTGCAGTTTTTATTGCTGTGTTTGTGGACTTGTATCTATCATCCTGACAAGTGTTATTTGGTATTTGTACAACTTTTTCTCCAGGATATGTCTGAAAAAGCCAAGTCTGGATTCAAGAGGTGTCAGTGTGGGCAAAAGATGTCTATCACTGACCACCATAGCTCCTGTGTCTACTGTCTTGGCCCTCTCCATCTACAAGAAGACTGTTCTATCTGTCATTCTTTTAGTGGAAGGGTCATGACAGATAGACGCAAGAAGCTGATTGATGGAGGTCTTTTGAAGCCTGCCTTCCAAGAGGCGCTTGACAAGTCGGACCAGGCTTCTAAGTCCTCGATGGGGTCTAAGACATGGGGGCCCACGTCATCGGCTCAGAGTTCTTCACTTAAAGTTCGTTCACCGGTTCCACAGGCTTCGGGGCCGAGTGTCGAGCTTCTTACTGTGACTGAGCCTCGAGTCTTGGAACCGGTGTCGGAGCTTCCACCTCCTGCTATATTGAGGTCGGTACAGTTCTCGGTTCCTTCGACCCATTCTTCCAGGCCCCTCTCTGACACCGACGTAGATCGAGTGGTGCAGAAGTTAATGGAGAACACTGCCCTGTCCAAGCTCATTTCAGTCTCCTCCCAATTGGTGTCGAGACTCGAAGGCCTTCCCTTATCTCCATCTGGTCCTCCTCCGAAGCCTACTCAGCTTTCGGAGCCAGGAGATGTTGATCTGATGATAGTGGAGCCCTTGGTGCCGGAACCGTCCCTTCCTCGGTCGGCACCGTTTACCTCGACTCCGTCGGAACCGTTAGCGGACTCGCGGAGCCGAATATCTATCCTTGGCTCCGGGACAGAGAGTCTAACCGATCTTTCGGTACAGACTCTCCTCCTCGGTGCCTCAGCACGGATCACTTCGGCTCCGTCCTCGGGGTCGGTGCCCTTGGCCTCCGCGTCGGATATACTTCCGCGATGTCCTTCAAGGATGCATCTGCAGTCCTTACAAATGGGTTGTCCTGTCGTCAGGCAGCCCTTCGGTCGGCCGGATTCCAAAGTCTGGGTCTGGCCTCGGCTGGTGTCGCACTTCACCCGACGTCATAGCTGCAGTTCTTCGGGTATAAAGGCATCAGCCGACGCCATTTTCCTCAGTCTTTCTTGCCGCGTGGCCCCCGAAGCAGAAGCTGTTCGCAAGTGCCGGTCGGTCAGAACCAGAGATTACTACTACCGAATACAACTTCGAAGACTTCTAAAAAGCTAAGTACCCCGTTGGGGACTCTTTCTTGCCTCAGCTGATGTCAGAAAAAGTGAATAACTGTTTAACTTGTGGGAAACAAATACCTCATAAAGATTTCCACTCGTACTGCTTACCTTGTTTAAGCCCAGACCAAGACGTAGCAGCTTGTCTAGCCTGTGCTTCCTTTAACCGACGGACGCTTAGACGTCGGTCGGAATTTGCTGAGCAGTTTTTCGGCTCTGATTTTGCTTATAAGATGCCGTCTGATCCTCCGACTACACAAATAACCAAAAAACGCAAGGAAAAGGACCGACACTCGCGGTCCGCGGTTTCGGCTGAAACCGCGGTTAAGCAAACCGCGAGTGTCTCTGTTTCGGCTGAAACCGAGCAAGCGGTTCTTCCTTCAGCCGAAAGCATGCCTTCTACCGAGGCTTCTTCTAACCTCGTGGAATCTGCTTCGGAAATCCAACCTGCTGTTGCGATTTCTCAGGAATTATCAGACACTATTCCCTTGGATATTTCTACTCCTGCACGTGGAGCTGCTAGGCCTCCTGCAGCCATGTCCATTAAGGCCTTTGCCAGGGCTAAAGCAGCTAAAGCTACAAAAACTGTACCTGTTAAGACCCCTACTCACAGGCCCAGTTCTAGTTCCCAAATGCTTTCTTTGGCAGAGGATCTTATTTCTTTAATCCGGGGATCCCAGCCTCATCCAGACAGGGCATCTCATCCACCTCCAGAGAAGAGGCCTAGAGCAGAGCCCCCTGAGCCATTGTCCACAGATGATTCCTCTGATTCAGATAATACAGACCCTCCAGAGGCTTCTTATTCCCCTTACGAAGACTCTGATACTGAAGAGTCCATCCCTTCTGCCTCTCCACCTGAGGAATTTTCCTTTGGGGAAACCTTGCATGCTATGAGGGAACAATTTCAATGGCAGGGCCAAGATTTTTCAGACTCCAGGAAAAGGCTTAGAACCTTCTTGCATTTACCACAGCATAGGCCTTTAGCTATACCTCCAGTTCTTTCTGTTGTAGATGATGCATTTAATGATGCTTGTACTGCTCCTGATTCATTACCTCCGGCCCCTGCTAAGCCCGATAGGTACTACAGGGTCCCGGACACACATCACCATTTATACAAGGCTCCTTTTGCAGATCCCGAAACTATCTCCCAGGGGCCTAAGGCTGTAGCAACTACCTCTGCTAAAAATCCCCTCCCCTCTGAAAGGGAATCCAGATCCTTAGAGAGATGGGGTAAAAAAGTTTACACTTCTGCTACTCTGTCAGCTAGGGCCTTGAACTGTCAATTTCATATGATCCAATATCAAGAATATATGCTTGACCAGTTAACTAAAAAGCTGTCCTCTGAACCTTTTGATAAGAAGTATGTTCAGGAAATGGTACATAACATTCAGCAAGTTAGTAACCATTCTTTAAAATGCGGCTGTGATGCACTGGAGGCTTCCTTTAGATCAGCCATGACTGGCACAGTTATCAGAAGGCATGCATGGTTGAAAGAGCAGGCCTTACCGGACCATGTCAAATCAAAACTGTTAGATGCTCCCATGGACAAGGCCAATTTATTTGGTTCTCCTGCACAACAGGTACTGAAGAAGATGGAGGAGAAGGCAAAATCTGTACAAACAGTGAAAGATTTCTTACAGGTCCAACCTCCAAGGTTTAGCAGGAATTGGCCCTCCAAAAATTGGTCCTTTCCAGACTCCTCTAAAGCACAGAGAGGCAGGAATAGGCGATCAAGAGGCAGAAACCAAACCAGGGGTGCCTACAGGGGACGCCAGTGGCAGGGTAACAACCAGCGAGGCACAGACACAGCCACCACCACTGTAACAGGACAATCACAGTGACCTGGCTCTGGCACCGCCTACCAGGGAACAACTAGAAGCACCCTTAGGCGGAAGGCTAGCCTTATTCTCAATAAACTGGCATTACATCACAAGAGACAAGTGGATTTTGCAGACAATAGACCAAGGCTACAGGTTCCACTAAAATACCCTACCAGGGAAAAGAGGAATGCCAAACCTACCTCCAAATCAAAAGACAGAAGCTCTAAAACAAATATCTCCATTATTAAGGATGAGAGCTGTGGAAAAGGTACCATCTATGGAGCAAGGAAAGGGATTTTACTCTAGACTCTTCCTGGTGCCAAGAAAAGAGAACAAATGGAGGCCTATTCTCAACCTGTCCGCTTTAAACACATTCCTCATTGTTCCAAAATTCAAAATGCTGACTCTACAGCAGCTTCTTCCCATGCTGGGCAAGGAGTCTTGGCTGGTAACTCTAGATCTCAAGGAGGCATACCTGCACGTCCCCATACGACCAAATTGCAGAAGATACCTCATATTTCTTGCAGGATCAGAGCATTATCAATTCTCAGCATTGCCCTTTGGCTTATCTACTGCGCCCAGAGTGTTCACGAAATGCCTGGCATCTGTAATTGCTCATTGCAGGCTTCAGGGAATCCAAATTTACCCCTACCTGGACGACTGCCTGATACAAGCGGACAACAAAAACAAGCTAACAGAAGACTTACAAAGAGTCATTTACCTGCTACAAGCCCTGGGATATACAGTCAATATAAAAAAGTCAAGGCTGATATCATTCCAAAGAATAACCTTTTTGGGTGCAGAACTGGACACATCAAAGCAAATGGCATTCCTAACTGCAGAAAAGCAAGAGCAACTACCTCTCTACTTCTTGGCATTAACAAAGCAGAACCATCTAACAGCAAGAAAAGTACTGCAAGCCTTGGGCTTCATGGCATCCTGCATAATACTGGTCCCTCATGCCAGACTGCATATGAGAAAGCTACAGTGGTACCTAAAGAATTTATGGTCTCAACACAAGCACAGCCTAGAAACCAAAATTCCAATAATCCCATGCCTGAAGCAAGAGTTCCTATGGTGGGCTCAGGCCTGTCAATCAAACACAGGATTGCCCTTCCACAGCATTCAACCAAGCCAAACCATCACGACGGACGCCTCAGACCTCGGTTGGGGGGCCCACATGCTGGACAGGTGCATACAAGGCTTATGGACTCAAGACCAGCTGCACCTACACATAAATCTAAAGGAAATGCTGGCAGTAAAATTGGCAATCCAGACATTCAGACCATTTCTCCGAGAAGGTCAGTTGGTAAGGACAGACAACACAACAGTTATGTGGTACATCAACAAACAGGGAGGCACACATTCATACCCTCTATGCCGGATGGCACTGGCCCTATGGAACGTGGCTCTGAGCTACAACATTCAGTTACAAGCAATTTTTGTACCAGGAAAAGAAAACGTTCTAGCAGACATATTAAGCAGGACTACCACGGATGCCCACGAATGGATGCTACATCCGGACATCTTCAAAGACATTACAAGGAAATGGGGACTCCCACAAATAGACTTATTTGCATCCCCACACAATCACCAGCTAAAGAAATTCTGCACAAGGACGTACCACCCACTTGCTTGGAAAGTGGACTCCCTATCTTTCAGTTGGAAAAACCTGACAGCATATGCATTCCCACCACTTCCTTTGATGCACAAGGTGCTATTGAAGATCAAAGAGGACCATCCAAGGATCATCCTGATAGCTCCAGACTGGCCAAGGCAACATTGGTACCCATTGCTAAGGAGCATGTCTCGGGAACAAATATGGACACTACCCCTGGTTCCATTGCTGTTAACACAGAACAACTACAACATCCTGCATCCAAGCCTGAAAACTCTGCAGCTGACTGCCTGGAACATTACATAAGATCAATTAACCCAAATTTATCACAAAGGGTTAAAGACATTATCCTTGAGGCGCGCAGACCCTCAACAAGGAAAAATTATGCAGCAAAATGGAAAAGATATCTCATTTGGAGTACTGCAAAGGGAGAAGATGTGTCACAGGTAAACATAGCCAGCATCCTGGAATACTTGGCAGAGCTCTCCCACACAGGCCTGTCCTATTCTTCCATCAAGATACATGCATCAGCTATTTCAGCAGAATACAGCTCAGATCCTCCTGTCTTCTCGCATCCTCTGCTCAGGCAGTTTCTGAGAGGAATTAAAAATGTAAAACCTCCTAGGAAACCACCATTGCCAGCATGGGACTTGAACTTTGTGCTAGAAAAATTGACACTTCCTCCTTTCGAACCAGCAGCAACAGCAGAATTACAATACTTATCATGGAAGACTGCTTTCCTGCTGGCAATCACTTCAGCAAGAAGGGTATCTGAACTACAGGCATTAATGGCAGTGCAACCCTTCCTGATCTTCCATCAAGAATGTGTCCATGAGAACAAATCCTACATTTATGCCCAAGGTGGTATCCAGAGTATCTTTAAATCAGGCTATCCACCTACCTACATTCTTCCCCAACCCACAGAACAGGGGAGAAAGACTGTTGCATACCTTGGATGTACATAGACAGTTACGCTACTACCTGGACAGAACCAAGGGCAATAGAAAAACTGACCAGCTACTGGTAGCATATGCAACAGGAAGGGAAGGAAAAGCAATTTCAAAACAGACAATCTCCAAGTGGATAGGAAATTGCATTAGATTTTGTTACTCCTACCATGGAAAGAAAACTCCAGAGAACATCAGGCCTCACTCTACAAGGGCTATGGCCACTACCACAGCTTTCTTACGAGGAGTGGCTACCAAGGACATTATAGAGGCTGCTACTTGGACCTCCGTGCATACATTTGCCAAGCATTATAACTTACCTTTATACTCAGGATCCCTTGCAAAACAGCAGTGGCAAACCCTGCTCGGGATCTAAACTACACCATAATCTCTTCTTCCTCCTCCCCTAGTTTGGCTATGGTATTCTACCCATTTGTAAGGACTGCAGATGCATCCTTGAAGGACATAGTACAGTTTTGTACCTACCATAAATGTAGATGTCCGATAGGAATGCATCTGCAGTCAGGATTACCCACCCTTCCCTCTGTGGTACTCCTAGGGTATTTGCCCATCTTATAGCTAGCTGGGGGGGGATCTATTATGGTGTATTTGTTTGTATATATGTACATACATGCTTATTTTTTGTTTGCTCTCTACTATTTGGAAACATTGGCATTTATCCAAATTTAGCCTTCCAAGAGGGCACCTGGCATCTGGGGCAAGAAACACTGAGGAAAATGGCGCCGGCTGATGCCTTTATACCTGAAGAACTGCAGCTATGACGTCGGGCGAAGTGCGACACCAGCCGAGGCCAGACCCAGACTTTGGAATCCGGCCGACCAAAGGGCTGCCTGACGACAGGACAACCCATTTGTAAGGACTGCAGATGCATTCCTATCGGACATCTACATTTATGGTAGGTACAAAACTGTACTTTCTTCGGAACCGGAGGACTCCTCGGCTCTGAGTCCGGGGGCCTTTGCCCTCATGAGGAAGGTATTGTCTTCTCAGACAACCACGTCAACAGAAACAACTTCTCCCTCCCATATAGGTCCGTTGTCTACTTCTGCACCCACGACTACCCATAAGCGTAGAGCACCAGTGTCTCAGCCACACCCAGAGGGAGCCCCTTCTTCCTCGGAGGCCTCATCGAATGCCCCTCCCGATGACATTCCGAGGAAAAAGTTGTGCAAGAGGAGGCACTTAGATTCTCCACAAGAATCTTTAACATCGGATACTGACTTAGATGAGTCAAAAGGGTCCCCAAAATCACCCTCAGAGGATGTCTTCTTTGCTGACATCCTGGAGATCCTAAAGCAGAGGTGATTGGCAGGCCCTACCCCCTTCTGAGGATGAGTCGGTTCTGCTCAAGGTATTTGGTGCTCGCCCTTCCTCCTCCTGGGTCACTCCGCCCTTCGAGTTAATGGAGTTAATTGCTCGAAGGGCGTGGGAGGCACCTGGCACAGTGGAGCCAGTTCCCAGGAAACCTAACAAATATATAACTGCCCCTCAGGACAAGTCATACCTTACTAAGGGAATTCAAGTGGATGCTATGGTGGTGGCCGCAGCCACTAAAAAGGAGATGTCCGAATCTTCCTCGTCTGTCCATCCCCCTAACGGACTCTAGGACCATGGACAGATATGGGAAGCGCATTTTCAGTTCAGCGACTTTTTCCATGCGATCGCTGAACTACTTGACACTTCACACTATTACAGAGGGATCTAGTCAAGGAGTTGGGAGATACCCTCCAGGGTAATACAGATGCTGCTGTCTCGGACGAAGTTACAGCACAGCTTAATACCCTTACATCTATTGTGAACTCGTCCATGAGGCTCATTTTGTATGCTGCCGAAGGGTCGAGTAGGGCTGCAGCTTCAGCGATGTCTCTTTGTAGACAATCCTGTATGCGGCTGTGCTCCTTTGTGGAAACCTTCAAGTCTTTCTTTACTAACGCCCGTTTTGATGGTGCCACTTTTTTTGGCCCCAAAGTAAAGTAAACACTAACCCTGTGTGAGCAGGAGGGAAAGACTCTGTGTCTGTTTTTCCACCCCACCCAGACCGTACCCCAAAGGGCAACGAGGTGGAAAGATGTGGTTTCGTAAACCCCAGGGTTCTTTCCCAGGCGCACAGGGTGATGCCCCCACAGAGGCAGAGGAGGGGGCAGAAATGGAAGATGCCGCCCTGGCGGCAGAGGGGGTCCACAGAACCAAGGTGACAGGGATACCATCCCTGGGAAGCCTTTCCAGCACTCCTGAGAGGAGGCCCGACTGTCCTGCTCTGGAGGCAGTCGGGGGTCGCTTAGCTTTATACCCTCAGGCCTGGCAAAGCCTTACTTCAGACAATTGGGTAAAAAGCATTATTACCAGAGGTTACAAAATTCCCTTTGTATTCCCCCCATTACCACAAAAAAGATTCCCAGATGTTCCACCCCATCTGCGAAAACCTGCAGCTATAGAAATCTCAAAGCTGCTCGAACCAGTCCCGGCGGACCAAAGAGGATCCGAACTTATTCAAGGTTCTTTTTAGTTCCAAAAAAGTCAGGGGACTGGAGGCCAATTCTGGACCTAAGCACTCAATACTTTTGTGAAGAAAGAAAAGTTCCGGATGGTCACGCTTCAATCGATCCTTCCGTTTTTACAGAAGGACGACTGGATGTGCTCAATAGATCTCAGGGACGCCTACTACCACATCAAAATGGCCAGAGTGTCCAGAGATCACCTGCGCTTCCGGCTGGGAGCCAGCCACTTTCAGTTTCGGGCCCTGCCCTTTGGTCTAACCTCAGCCCCCAGGGTTTTCACCAAATGCATGGCAGTAGTAGCGTCTCACTTGAGATGCCTAGGATTCCGGGTGTTTCTATATCTGGACGACTGGCTCCTTAGTGCCACCACCGAGCGTCAACTGATACAGGCCAGGGACTACGCAATCGGCCTTTGTGCTCAGCTAGGGATTTCGATAAATTTCGAAAAATCTGCATTACAGCCCTCGCAGCATATTTCATTTATAGGCGCAGATCTAGATACCCGTTCTTTGCTACTAAAACTACCCCCCACAAGAATAACTTCCCTGCAAGAACACGCATCTCTCCTGCTATTGTCCAAAAAGTCCCCAGCCAATCTAGTCCTGAAAGTCTTAGGGCTCATGTCAGCTTCCCTCACTGCAGTTCCCATGGGGAGGCTACACATGAGAGTTCTCCAATGGCTGCTGTTCGCACAGTGGTCGTTCCAGCAGTTACCGCTGACGCACGAGATTCACATAACTAATATCTGCAAAGCACACCTGTCTTGGTGGTTGTTACAGAATCACAACTTCATCAGCGGCCGGCCGTTTGTGTTACCCAGACCAACAGCCACAGTGACCACGGACGCTTCCCTGATAGGGTGGGGGGGCATCGTTCAGGGACAGACAGTCCAAGGCGAATGGTCCAGCTTAGAGTACAACCTGCACATAAATGTTCTAGAGATGAGGGCAGTGTTTCTAGCGTTGCAACACTTCTCCCCCCTTCTACCTCTAGGGACTATTGCAGTACAGACTGACAATATGTCTGTAGTCTGGTACATAAACAGGGAGGAACCAAGTCTTACCAGTTGTGCAGAGAGGCCATGAGAATTTGGCAATGGGCAGAGTCCACGGGTCCCTTTCTAATAGCAACGCACATCCCGGGGTTATCCAACGTCATAGCGGACAGGTTGAGCAGAGCCATCCTGTTACCTCACGAGTGGTCCCTCAATCAGAAAGTGGCGGAAAGGATTTTCTGCAAATGGGGCCAGCCTTGCTGCGATCTATTTGAGTCTCCAATGAACACCAAGTGCAGAAGCTACTTTGCCCTTTTACCCCCTCCAGGGAATGTCCCCAGGGACGCTCTGATTCACGATTGGCCGCCGGGTCTCCTGTACGCTTTCCCTCCTATACCACTGATCCCGAAATTTCTTCAGAAAGCCAAGGACCAGGAGAGGACTTTAATTCTCATTGCCCCATTCTGGCCTCGACAGATTTGGTTCCCCTTTCTTCAAGACACCAAATGCAGGAGCCCTGGATTCTGGACCCAGTGCCAGATCTGCTGACTCATTCGTCAGGAGCTCCTCACCCGTCGCTCCTATCCCTCAAGTTAGCAGCCTGGCTGCTCCGCTTCCCTACTTAGCCAGGTCTGATCTTCTCTCTCCAGCGGTTCAGAACATTCTGGTCGCCTCTCATAAGGCTTCCACTACTAAAATCTATACCAATAAGTGGAAACGTTTCGTCTACTGGGCGACTACACAGCATTTGGATCCTTTAGTAGCCCCCCTAAACAAGATTTTGGAGTTCCTGTCCATTCTGTTTCACCAAGGAGCCTCTACTGCCACTTTAAAAGTTCAGTTGGCCGCTATTTCCAACTTTCACATAGGAGAAAACGGAGCTCCCATTATGGCTCATAGGCTTTGTAAAGCCTTCATGAAAGGGTCCTTTCATCTCAGACCAACAGTTAGGTTACCTACAGCTCCTTGGAATCTAAATTTACTGTTATCCCAGTTAATTTTATCACCCTTTGAACCAGCTTCTTCCTGTTCCTTTAAGTTCTTGTCTTGGAAGACTCTTTTCCTAGTAGCTATCACTTCAGCCAGACTAGTATCAGAACTTCAGGCACTTTCCATCAAGCAGCCATATTTAATTTTTCACCCTGACAGGGTATCATTACGCACCAACCCTTCCTTTCTCCCTAAGGTTTGTTCGGTTAACAACATTAATCAGTCCATTGAGCTTCCTACATTTTTCAAGAACCACTCCCAACAAGCTGGAATATATGTTACACAAATTGGATGTTCATAGACAACTCGGATTCTACCTGGATAGAACTAAGGACCATAGGAAAGCGGACCAACTCTTTATAGCCTTTGCGGACAACAAAAAGGGCATGGCAGTGACGAAGCGCACACTTTCTAAATGGCTAACTGATTGTATAACCCTCGTGTATTCTGCTTCAAATCAGATTTTGCCCACCAAACCAAAGGGACATTCTACTAGGTCAGTTTCCACATCTCTGGCTCATGCGGCTCGTCTGCCATTGGACACTATTTGCGCAGCCGCCACTTGGTCTAAACCACATACATTCATCACTCATTATAAAGTTGACAGGACTTCCAGGGATAGAGCATCTTTTGGTTCCACTGTGCTCAGGAACGTTCTTCCGTGAGTCTCTCAGGGTAACGGAGCTAGGGACGCTACCCATTTGTAAGAACAAACGGCGAGATTGAACACTCTCACATAAAGAAGTTATGTCCTTACCATAACGTTCCATGTGGAGTGTTCATCTCACCTTTGTTCTTGCATCCCCACCCTCAGGTCTGGAAAAACGTACGGATTTAGAAGTCTGGTCTGTCTCTCTGTTGTTTCTACTGGCTTGAGCTAGTATCTGATCCTTATGTTTACTTGTGTATCCCTTTTATGCTTGATTACCTTTGTTATTGCTGGATCTGGTCTTGTTTTGCAAACTAGATCTGAGGTAGAGGCAGAGGGAATTGTGGGAGGTAGGTTGGTCTCGAGCTTCTCCTAGATGCAGAGCTTTGCTAAGCGGCCGACTCGGAGCCGAGGATCGGCTCCGACACCCATTTGTAAGAACAAAGGCGAGATGAACACTCCACATGGAACATTATGGTAAGGACATAACTTCTTTAAATCCCCTTGTTCCAAATATTCCTCAGATTCTACAATATTTAACTGAGATGTTGCACAAAGGACTTTCTTTTTCATCTATTAAGATCCACGCCTCTACGATTTCAGCTCACTACAACACGGATCCTCCTATATTTTCACATCCACTGCTAAGACAGTACCTCAGAGGGGCTAAGAACATAAGACTGCTCCGGAGAGCACCAACATCCACGTGGGATCTCAACTTTGGTCTGGAAAAGCTTACACTTCCGCCCTTTGAACCAGCTTTTACAGCTGAGTTACAATTTCTATCATGGAAAACTGCCCTGCTGCTAGCAATAACTTCAGCACGAAGAGTCTCAGAGCTACAGGCCCTAATGGCAGTGGAGCCTTTCATCATTTTTCATCAAGACAGAGACTCTCTATGAACTAACCCTTCCTTCATACCAAAGGTGGTATCTAGTGTGGCCCTAAACCAAACCATTCATTTGCCCACCTTTTTCCCAAACCCTCAGAACAAAGGAGAAAGGCTCCTACACTCTTTGGACATTCACAGGAAATTGTTACTACTTGGATAAAACTAAGGCTTTCAGAAAAATCTGACCAGCTCTTCCTTGCGATCCTGCAGCATAGGATACAAAAAGCCATCTCAAAACAGACAATTTCGAAATGGATAGGACACTGTATCCGTTTCTGCTACACACATTGTGGGAAACCTGTACCTGCTAGCATTCGGTCCCATTCTACCAGGGCTACAGTCACATCTACAGCCTTTTTCAGAGGGGTACCAACCAAGGATATTTTGGAGGCTGCAACTTGGAGTTCAGTGCACACATTCACCAAGGACCATCACTTACCTCTGTACTCTAAAACTAGAGCTGGCTTTGCCACTGCAGTTCTGCAGGGCCTACTAGCTTCTCCAAACCCTGTTTAGTTCCACCACCCATCCTTGGATTTGGGATTCAACCCAAGTGTGATGACTGCAGCAGTGTAACACGACGAACATAGTACAGTTTTGTACCTACCATAAATGTAGATGTTAGAGTGTTCACATTGCTGCAGTCCAGGTTACCCTCCCTCCATCCCCTCTTACCTAGCTGAACTTTTCTATACCTTTCTATCTTGTGCAAAATTTGTGGTGTATTTGCTTGTAACTGAAGGTATTCCTTTTATTTCCTTTACATGTTTAATTATCAATATGTATTGCCTACCTACTTAGGGGCAGCTGACATCTGGGGCAAGAAAAACTGAAGAAAATGGTGTCTGATGCCTCTTGTATACCCCTGGCACACTGACATCAGGGAAGTAGCGACAGCAACCGAAGCCGGACCAAGACTTTGGAACTCTGGCCGACTGCGGGACCACCTGACGGCAGGATAACCCAAGTGTGATGACTGCAGCAGTGTGAACACTAACATCTACATTTATGGTAGGTTCAAAACTGTACTTTCCCTCTGACAGATTCCAGAGCATTAGACAGATGGGGAAAGAAAATATATACCTCTGCAACTTTACCAATGAGAGCTTTAAATTGCCAGTTTCACATGCTAAAATATCAGCAATGTTTGATGTCTCAGTTGAAACAAAAAATGCTTCCAGATTCTGATCCTCCTAATTTTAAAGAAATGCTGGATTTATTGCATGCAACTGAACAAGTGGGAAAACACACTTTGCAATGTGGTTTTATTCATTAGAGGCCTCCTGTAGAGCAGCAGTTACAGGCTTTGTCATTAGAAGGCATGCTTGGTTAAAAGAACATATGTTACCAGATCATATTAAGGCAAAATTATTGGATGCACCTTTGCAGTGGGATGTGTTTGGAGTTAAGGCAGAGGAAGTATTAAAGAAGATGGAGGATAAGGCAAAATCTATGCAAACGGTGAAGGATTTCTTACAAGTTCAGCCTCCTCGTTTTAGCAGAAATTGGCCAACAAAGAATTGGTCCTTTCCAGTCACAGACAGACTTCAAAGGGGCAGATACAGACGTCCAAGAGGTAGAGGTCAAGCACAAGGTCCTTACAGACCTCGACAATGGGGTACACCAGGCCAGAAAGAAGGGGAAGACAGGCCACAACCTTATAAAAAGCAGCCTCAGTGACTTCCCACTACAGCTGCCAAATGGCTCTCTTGGCAGTCCCCTTAGGAGGAAAACTGGCACTTTTCTATCACAATTGGCATTGCATCACCAAAGACAAATGGGTTCTCAACATTGTATTTCAAGGTTACAGGTTCCACTTTCACACACTGCCGAGGTTAAAAGGAATGCCAAATCTGCCACAAAATCAATGGGCAGAGGCTCAAAAACAAATTATATCACTCATGGATATGAGAGCTATTCAAAAGGTACCACCACAGGAGCAAGGACAGAGTTTTTACTCAAGACTCTTTCTGGTCCCCAGAAAGGACAAAGCCTGGAGACCCATTCTGGATCTTTTTTTCTCTAAACACTTACCTGGTTTTCCGAAATTCAAAATGTTGACACTACAGCAGCTTCTTCCCATGCTGGGCAAGAAAGCTTGATTGGTGACTTTGGACCTCAATGATGCATACCTGCATGTCCCTATCAGACAAAACAGAAGATACCTCAGATTTATAGCTGGTTCAATGCACCATCAATTCTCTGCGCTGCCCTTTGGCTTATCTACTGCACCCAGGGTCTTCACAAAGTGCTTGGCACCAGTAATTGCATTTTGCAGGCAAAAAGGAATTCACATTTATCCATACCTGGACGACTGCATTATTCAAGCAAGAGAGCAAGGACATTCTTCTAAAGCATCTGGCGTTCGTAAAAAAGTTAAGTTGCCTCAGGTACACAGTAAATGAAAATAAATCAAAACTAGTGCCCTCACAACAGATAATATTCCTGGGTGCCAGCTTGAACACAACGGCCCAGATGACTAATCTCACGCCAGACAAGCAAGGACAACTGACTCAATATTTTCAATTGATGGCAACAAAGACCCAACTCCCTGCAAGAAAAAGTCTGCAGGCCTTGGGCTACATGGAATCTTGCATACTAATTCCATATGCCAGACTGCATATGAGGAAAGTACAATGGTACCTAAAGAGTGTATGGTCTCAACACTGTCAAAGTTTGGAAACACTTATAGCACTAATTCCTTGCCTTCTGCAGGAGTTTCGATGCTGGGCTCAAGCTTGTCACCTCAACAAGGGACAGCCTTTTACTCAACTCAAAGCCAGGCAAACACTGACAACAGATGGATCGGATTACGCCTGGGGAGCACTTATGGCAGGAAAATGTATTCAGGGCGAGTGGCCCACGGAGCAAAGGCATCTTCACATCAGTCAAAAAGATGCTAGCTGTACAAAATGCACTTGTAGCTTTCAAGGACCTGCTACATCCAGGACAACTACTACTAAAGACTGACAACACCACAGTTATGTGGTACAAAAACAAGCAAGGGGGCACACACACTCCTACCCCATATGCAGGCAAGCCTTGACCTTGTGGAACATCGCTCTAGACTACCAAGTTCGTCTGCAAGCTCAATTCCTGCCAGGAGAGAAAAAGACGCTGGCAGACGACCTAAGCAGAAACATCATGGATCCCCACGAATGGGAATTGAATCCACAAATATTCACAATGATAACACAAAAATGGTGGAGCCCAGACATAGATCTGTTTGCATCCCCAATGAACTGCCAGCTACAGAAATTCTGCACAAGGAGTTATCATCCACAAGCATGGAAAGTGGATGCCCTCTCATTCAGCTGGAAAAACCTACAAGTATACGGTTTCCCTCCTTTACCTCTCCTTCCAAAGGTGCTCATAAAAGCCAGGCAAGAAGAGCCAAAAATGATCCTGATTGCACCTGACTGGCCACGCAAGCACTGGTACCCAATCTTAAAGAACTTAGCACAGGAACCACCATGGATTTTGCCTCAAATGCCACATTTGCTGACACAGCACAACAATCAGATACTTCACAGCCAGCTGAAGACCTTAAACCTAGCTGCATGAAAAATTCCTTGGTCAGGCAAGCAATGCCTCTCTCCAAAGCAGTTATGGATGTCATTCTGGAGGCCAGAAGGCTTAGCACCAGGAAAGCCTACTCTGATAAATGGAAGAGATTCTGTGCCTGGAACCTGGCGCACAGCCTTGATCCTCTTGTCCCAAACATTCCTCAGATACTTCAATATTTAACTGAGATGCTGGACAAGGGCCTCTCCTTCTCATCCATCAAGATCCACGCCTCAGCCATTTCTGCTCATTACAACACGGATCCACCAATTTTTTTCTAATCCTTTGCTCAAACAGTACCTCAGAGGGGCTAAAAACATAAGACCGCCCCGTGGAGCACCTACCCCAACTTGGGACCTCAACTTTGTTTTGGAAAAATTAACTTTACCTCCCTTTGAGCCAGCTAACAGCAGAATTAAAATACATCTCTTGGAAAATTGCTCTACTACTGGCAATAACATCAGCATGAAGAATTTCAGAATTACAGGCACTAATGGCAGTGGAACCTTTCCTCATTTTCCACCAGGACAGGGAGTCTTTAAGAACTAATCCTACGTTTATGCCAAAGGTGTTATCAAGTGTGGCTCTAAACCAAACTATTCACTTGCCAACATTTTATCCAAAACCACAGAGCAAAGGGGGGAGAGACTACTGCATTTATTGGACATTCATAGGTTCATAGAGTAGTACTAAGCTAACTGCCCTTGCGAGCCATTTTAAGCCTAGCCAATTATCCCTTGTGAGACTCAAACCCTGCACCTTGTGTTTGTGAGGCAAACACCTTAACCATTAGGCCACCCTCCCAACCCTGAACCCAGATTCACAGGCAGTTACGCTTCTGCTTGGACAAAACCAAAGCTTTCAGAAAATCTGAGCACTTATTGGTAGCATATGCTGCAGGAGCACAGGGAAAAGCCATTTCAAAACAGACCATCTCAAAATGGATAGGACATTGCATACGTTTCTGCTATACTCACCATTGGAAACCTATACCTAGCAGCATTAGATCTCACTCCACCAGGGCAACAGCTACATCAACTGCCTACCTCAGAGGAGTACCTACCAAGGAGATTTTGGAAGCAGCAACATGGAGTTCGGTGCATACCTTCACCAAGCATTACCATTTGCCTTTATACTCCAAATCCAGAGCTGGCTTCGCCACTGCTCTGCTGCAGGGCCTTATAGCCACCCCTAATGCCTTATAGAACCAGCCTCCCTACCTCAGCTTTGGGATTCCACCAGAGTGTAATGAGTGCAGCAGTGTAACACTGTGAACATAGTACAGTTTTGTACCTACCATAAATGTAGATGTTAGTGTAAACACTGCTGCAGTCCAGGTTACCCTCCCTCCTTCCCCTCTTACTTGCTGGTACGTACCTATGCCTACTACCCTTTACTACCTATGGGGAGTATTTGCTGGTAACTGAAAGTTGTTTGCTTTTCTTATGTATGTTTTTTTAGCAATTTGAATTGCCTACCTATTTGGGGGCACCTGACATCTGTGGCAAGAAAAACTGAAGAAAATGGCGTCTGCTGCATCTTGTATACCCTGTCGCACTGATGTCAGGGAGGAGGCGACAGCAACCAATGCCGGACCAAGACTTTGGAACTCATGCCGAGTGGGGAATCGCATGACGGCAGGATAACCCAAGTGTAATGACTGCAGCAGTGTTTACACTCTAACAGCTACATTTATGGTAGGTACAAAACTGTACTTTTTCAAGTTTCAGAACCGAAGTGTTAAACTAAAAGCTAAGTACCCCGTTGGGGAAACTTTTTCTTGCTCCTTTCCGATGTCTGTAAAAGTCCATAATTGCATTACTTGTGGGAAGGAAATACCTCATAAAGATTTTCATTCATACTGTATTCCTTGCCTAGGCCCTGACCACGACGTACCTTGCTGTCGGTTTTGTGCTTTATTTAATCAGCGCACTATCAGTTGTCTGTATTTTTTCGCCTCTAAATATTTCGGTTCTCTGTTTAATTATCCAGAATTGTTATCAGTTAGCCGTCCGACTACTGGGATTCCGAAAAAATGCAAAGATAGACGGGCTGTTGATGTCCAAAACTGCTGTCAACGCTTCTCCTAAGCCATTTACCAGTTTTCCGGTTCTCAGTGAGGCGCTTTTGCAGCCGCTGATACCCGCTACTTCTGATTCGCAGGCCTCTACTGAGACCCATTCGGAGTCTGGTATGCCACGAGATGCTTCACCTATGTAATCCGCGTATGTCTGTACCTTGGATGGGTCCGGAGCCGCTGTGCAGGCAACTGCTTCTGAGGGTGTGGACAGGCCTACAGACTTGCATATTAAACAGAGTCCACTTTCAATGCTAAGGCCTAAATCTCGATCTATGTCTAAAAAAAGACGACGCCCATGCCACATGTTCAGGCCCCTATGCCTAAAAACATGGTCAAAATGGCTGAAGATTTAATTACTCTAATCAGGGTAGTAAAACCCCCCCTCCTTTCTAAGTGGCCTAGAGCTGAGCTTGACTATGAATCTTCTGAACAGGACTCTTTCTTCTGACTCTTCTAATTACCTGGATTTGTCCGTACCTACTTATGAGGATTCTGATGCAGAGGATTCCATTCTCTCTGCTTCTCCCCCTGAGGATTTTTCTTTTGGGGAAACTTTACATACCTTAAGGGAGCATTTCCATTGGGGAAAGTCAGGAATTTTCTGAATCCAAAAAGAGGCTTAGAGATTTCCTCCTTCCACAGCATAGGCCTTTGGCTATATCTCCTGTATTAGACATTGTTGATGTGTTTTTGGAATCCAGTATGGCTCCTGATTCCTTGCCTCCGGCCGCTAGTAAACCAGACAGATGCTACAGGGTTCCTGAGTCCCACAAATTCCTTTTCAAAAATCCTGTTGCGGACCCAGAAACCATTTCTCAGGGGCCCAAGGGCATTAAGGCTTCTACTTCTAAAATTCTTACCCCTTCTGATAGAGACTCCAGGGTGCTGGATAGATGGGCTAAAAAGGTTTATACTTCTGCAGCCTTGGCAATCGGGGCATTAAACTGTCAATTTCATATGCTAAAATATCAACGGCATGTCATGGGACTGCTTAAACAGAAGATGTTGATTTTTGACTGTGTGAAATATAACGATTTACAGGATTTGTTGCATTCAACTGAACAAGTTGGAAAACTTACTTTGCAATGTGGTTTTGATTCTTTAGAGGCCTCTTGCAGGGCTGCTGTTACTGGGTCTGTGCTTAGAAGGCATGCTTGGCTTAAGGAGCAATCTCTGCCTGATCATGTTAATGCAAATTTGTTGGATGCTCTTTTGCATCAGGACCATCTGTTTGGCAATAAAGCTGAAGTTCTAAAAAAAGATGGAAGATAAATCTATGCAAACTATGAAAGATTTCTTACAAGTAGAACCTCCAAGGTTTAGTAGGCACTGGCCTACTAAGAACTGGTCCTTTCTAGCCCCTTCCAGATCCACTCAAGCCAGTCCCAGACACTCCAAAAGCACCAGGTTTCAGTCCCAAGGGACTCTCAGAACTAAGCAATGGGGTGCTTCCACTTCCAAATCTGGAAATAAGACACCACCCTATGGTAAACATTCTCAATGACTTTCCTTTAAAATTACCAAGCACTTAACTTTCAGCCGCCCCTTTGGGGGGAAAATTGGCTCTTCATGCAAAAAACTGGCAACTTATAACCTAGGACCAAATGGGTTTTAAATAGTGTCCCAGGGATACAAGTTTAATTTCCACACGTTGCCAACTCCAAATGGGTGGCCAGACCTGCCCCCAAATCGGTGGACAGAGGCTCAGAAACAAGTACTTTCCCTCCTAAACATGGGGGCTATTCAAGCAGTACCAGAAGAGGAAAAGGGACAAGGTTTCTATTCCAGACCTTTCCTGGTACCCAGAAAAGACATCATGAAGTCCAGTTGTGGACCCGTCTGCTGTAAACACCTTTCTGGACATTCCAAAATTTAAGATGTTGACTCTTCACCAGTTACTTCCTGTGCTAGGCAAGTATGCCTGGTTGCAACTCTAGATTTAAGAGGATTACCTGCATATCCCAGTCAAGGAATCTTGCAGAAGATACCTACGCCTGTAAGCAGGCTACTTGCATTATCAAGTCTCTGCACTGCCCTTTGGCTTGTCTACTGCGCCCAGGGTATTCGCAAAGTGCCTGGCTCCAGTAATTGCATTTTACATGCAAAGAAATATTAAATATATCCATACCTGGATTGGGTGTCTAATTCAGGCAGAAAACAAGGCCATACTTTTAAAACATCTGGCGTTTGTAAAAAGGGTTCTAACTTGTCTAGGGTACACAATAAACGAAAAATCACAACTGGTACTCTCTCAAATTGCATTCCTGGGTGCAAGCTTGAATACAGCTACCCAGATGGCTTTCCTCATGCCAGAAAACCAAATTCATTTCGTGACGTACTTCAAACAGGTGGCCACAAAAACCCTGCTATCTGCAAGACAAATACTGCAAGCCTTGGGGTTCATGGCCTCCTGCATACTTCTAATTCCATATGCAAGACTGCGTATGAGGAAACTTCAGTGGTACTTTAACAGTTTATGGAGTTAGCATTTGTCATAGCCTACAGCCTGGAAACAATAATTCCTGTCATACCTTGCCTACACCTGGTGTTCCTATGGTGGCTAGAGGCCTGCCACCAAAACAAGGGAATACCATTCACACCACCCCCTGCCACCCAAACCCTAACTACAGACGCATCAGACTATGCATGGGGGTGCTCATCTGGCAGGGAAGTGCATTCAGGGCAAATGGAGCCCAAATCAAATGCATCTACATATCAATCAAAAAGAAATGCTAGCTGTACAGAATGCTCTGACAGCCTTCAAGGACTACCTTCATCCAGGACGACTAATGGTAAAGACAAAAAACAGGACTTGCAAGAGTGCCCAAATGAAGGTCAAAAACCAAACTTCTTAGATGAACACAAGCACTTTATTTCCTTAATGCTGCAACACAAAAGAATACGTTTTCGACATAGAATCCAAGTCTTCATCAGAGATGAACAAATCACAGTAGACCTTACATCAATTTATACCATCCAACCTTAGCCAAATTATAATCCTTCACTGCAGATAAATCACCTTCAAAGGAATACCACTGTTCTGTTTAGCCAAATACACTCTACCATTCCTCTGGTAGAGTGTAGTTGGCTAAACAGAACAGTGGTATTCCTTTGAAGGTGATTTATCTGCAGTGAAGGATTATAATTTGGCTAAGGTTGGATGGTATAAATTGATGTAAGGTCTACTGTGATTTGTTCATCTCTGATGAAGACTTGGATTCTATGTCTAATGATTGTGTTGCAGCAGCATTAAGGAAATAAAGTGCTTGTGTTCATCTAGTTTTTTTGGTTTTGACCACTCTTGCAAGTCCTGTTTTTTGGTTTTGGTCTTTAGACTTGCATACATCTTTCGTATTGGTAATGGTAAAGACAGACAACACCATGGTTATGTGGTACATAAACAAGCAGGGGGGTACACATTCCTACTCCCTCTGCAGTCTAGCCATGGCATTGTGGAACACTGTTTTGAGCTACCAAGTACAACTACAAGCTCCATTCCTTCCAGGAAAGTTGAATATTCTGGCAGACTAACTAAGCAGAAATCTCATGGACCCACACAAATGGTAACTGGAACCACGGATTTTCAATATGTTGGCAAGCAAATGGGGGAGCCCAGACATAGATCTTTTTGCCTTGCCCCAAACTACCATTTGAACAAATTTTGCACAACTCCTCCTCACAAAAAAGCCTGGAAGGTGGATGCGCTCTCCTTCAACTGGAAAACCTCATCAGTCTATGCCTTTCCCCCTCTGCTCTCCAAAGTTCTGCTGAAAGTCAAACAGGACAACCCAAAGATGATTTTGATTGCTCCAAACTGGCCACGTCAACACTGGTACCCACTCCTGCGTAGTGTGTGGCAAATTTCTCCATGGCACCTGCCTCAGACACCTACCTTACTGTCTCAGCAGGAGAACGAAATCCTGCACCCTCAGCTCCTAACAGTAAATCTTGCAGTGGAGGCGAGAAGACTTAGTACTAGAAATGTTATGCTGACAAATGGAAAAGATTCTGAGCCTGGAATCCGTCTCTAGGGATGAGCATAACAGCGCCAAATTTACCTCAGATTTTGCAATATTTAACTGAGATGCTTCACAAGGGCCTATCTTTTTCCTCTAAAATCCATGCCTCAGTCATTTCAGCTCATAACACAGAACCTCCCCTCTTTTCTCATCCTCTGGTCAGGCAGTACCTCAGAGGGGCCAAAAACTTGAGACCACCCAGGAGAGCTCCAACCCCTGCCTGGGACCTTAACGTTGTATTGGAGAAGCTCTTTACCCCCTTTCGAGCCAGCTGCTACTGCAGACTTAAAATTTCTTTCTTGGAAAACGGCCCTCCTTTTAGCAATCACTTCAGCTAGAAGGATATCTGAATTACAGGCCCTTATGGCAGTGGAGCCTTTTATCATCTTTCATGCGGACAGGGTGGCACTCCGGACCAATTGATCCTTCATGCCCAAGGTGGTATCCAGTATGGCTCTTAATCAGTCCATTCATTTGCCAACTTTCTTTCCCATTCCACAGAACAAGGGGGAGTGGATTCTGCATTCATTGGATGGTACACAGGCAACTTAGATTCTACTTGGACAGGACTAAATCTCGAAGAAAATCTGAACTGGTAGCATTTGCTGCAGGGGCGGAGGGAAAGGCTATTTCAAAACAAACCATTTCTAAATGGATAAGCCATTGCATTCATTTCTGCTATAAGCACCATGGAAAACCTATCCCCCCAGGGAATCTGATCTCATTCCACCACGGCTGCATCTACTTTTACAGCCTTCCTCTGAGTTGTTCCTACCAGGGACATCCTAGAAGCTGCTACCTGGAGTTCTGTACATACTTTCACCAAGCAGGATTAGTTGCCAATTTTCTCTAAATCCAGAGCTGGCTTTGCCACTGCAGTCTTGCAGGGCTTTATAGCTGGCCCTGATGTTATCTAAATTCCTCCTCCCAACCATAGCTTTTGTATTCTACCCAAATATAATGGCTGCAACAGTGAAACCCTAAGAACACAGTACAGTCGTGTACACTTAAGATAAATGTAGATGTTGGAGTGTATTCACTGTTGCAGTCCTGGTTACCCTCCCTCCAGCCCCTTAACTTCTTTGGCTATACTTCTACTTTACTATGCTTAAAAGCCCTTTTAGTGTATTTGCTTTTTTTGGGGGGTATATCTTTGTGCTTTTATGTTTAATTGTTTCTCTTTAGGGGGGGCACCTGACATCTGGGGCAAGAAAAACTGATGTAATGGTGTCAGCAGTATGTTTTATAAGCCTGACGACTTGACGTCATGGAAGAAGGGATGGCAAGCAACGCAGGACCCAAGACTTTAATCAGGCCGACTGAGGGCTACCTGCAAGCAGATAACCCAAATGGAATGACTGCAACAGTGAATACACTCTAACATCTACATTTATGATAAGTGTACACAACCGTACTTTGTGCTGAGCTTCTAACACAACTCTAATTTTAGTTGTTTTTGCTTCAGCCTTTGTTCCTGCCTTTGCAGTGAACATAACTTTTTGGTCAGACCATGACTTTTTTTTTTCTTTTCTTACAGCATATTGGGGCAGTCCAATATCTGGATCCAAAGTATCACTTGCTACTGTGTTGTATACTACTGCTAGAGATTCTGGATAATCTGCACTTCAGCTATCAGCTGGATGTTTATACTTCCCCACTTGACTAACAGTATTGGAGGAAACCTGTCTTGAAATTTATTGGGCAGTGGTCGATCCACAGGGCTATTTGTACAAGTAAGATCCCTGGTTTAAGACCATGGGGGTATATCAAATATCTGATTAGATTTGTGGGTGACATTAATATTGCCTAGGTGATGCTGCCTAGGTGAAGCCAAAGCTCCCTAAAAGATGGAGACACTCCATAACAAGTTTTAGACTTGCCATTGACTTGAGCATTAAAGTCGAGAACTGACAGTTTAGGGGATTCATGAAATGGGTCATAGAGAAAGTCTAAGACCTCTTGCAGAAACATCTCTAGTAGCTGGTACATCAAGAGGAATCTGTAATTGGCTATCCTGCTTGGCTGATGAGGTCTGAATAGAAGGTAGTTCAACATATCAGTTTAAATGTATTGACTTTCTTCTTGCTCTCTTGGTGGCTGTATTGGCGCATTGTGTGGTCTTTTTCACTTTGTTCATGTTGGAACAAATGTGGAATTGCTGTGTATGTTTGGGTGGTAATAGGATTGCAAAGGGAGTAACCCTTCCAAAACTGCTTGCATTTTTTGTTGTGAAGTGGGTTTGGTTGTGTTCCCAGTGGGTTGAGCCCATGGTGTGTTAGTTCTTGAGTTGGGGACTGAGCAGTGTGGAGTAACAGATGCTGCTGCAAAATTTACTAGAATTATCATAGACACAGGTCTGTATAATAAATTTTAGGCAAATTTAATGGATCACTATAGATAAAACTGGGTTATTCCAAATCAACCTGGTATTAAAATGATCCAAAACTGGCTTTTGCGGGCGAGTGGGAATCTTTTTGTCATGGATCTGTATTTGACTCTAGGTATCACCTGATCAGGAATACCCTCTCCCAGTGATTTTTCACTGTTTGTTACGTGGCATTGAGATACTCTAGTCTTGTTGCTGTACACCAGCTGAAGAAAGGTGAAAAATTATCTTCGATTGTGCTACCTTTGTTTCTGGATTCCTTGGTCTGATTAATATACAGAACGAAACTAATAATCTGACAAATTAGCTGTCTTATAGGAGAACCCCATCTGGAAATCTATCTTTCAAGAAACTGACCAGGAGTTTTTGTATTGCATTCCCTCTTAGTATCCTGCTGGCTGCTAACAGGGGACATCTGCCTGGTTTATAGAGACTTGGCAGAACTTATTCTCATCAGACCTGTTACACAGTTGCAAGTCCAGTGGCAATATGAACACCTTCTCAAGGGATCACCATCTCTTTTGCAGTGTGATTCTGCTTACACTTCTCAAATTACTTCCCATCTAGATTGTGATTCAGAGGAAGAGGATTCTTTGAGTCCAAACTTCTCCTTTGAAGAAGTATCCTTTGGGGATACTATTGCTGATATGATGGAGTACTTTAAATAGGATTGCTCCCAGATCTCTGACATGCAAAAGAGGTATAAGATTTTTTAGACTGAGTCTCCTATGCCATCTGCTGTGCCTCATGTTTTGATAGCACTTTTGGACACCTTATCTGCTGTCTCCTGATTCTCAGCCTCCAGCTTCTAAGAAACGTGACTGGTTCTATAAGGTACCTGAGGATTGCAATTTTTTGTACAAGTGCCCTTGTGCTCCTTCAGTGGTTTGTTTCCTTTGATAAACCTAAGCTGTTGCTATCTACTTAGCTCCTTCAGATAAGAACAGTCAAGCTATGGAAAGGTTGGGTAAAAAAGTATATATTGTTGCCACAATGTATTTTACGGCTATTAATTGCTAAACACACACGTCCAGGTATGTTTTGTGTTTCTGCGGTGGCTAAGATGGTGTCTGACCTTGATTCTGAAGGGATGGCTTCACCTCTTTTCCTGCTTGGGTTCACTTCACAGGTCGCCCATGACTCCATAAAATGCAGCTATGACTCCATAAAATGCAGCTATGATAGTCTTCTAGAGGTCCTGCTTTTGGCTCTGTGATAAGATGGAGTTTTTGGCTATGTCCTCAGGCTTTACCTGGTGATATTAAAGCCAAGGTTTTGGATGCCTTTCTGGTAACACAAATATTTTTGGGTCAGCTGCTGTGGACCTGGTTAAATCCTTCCAGGGTAAGGTTTTGCAAGAACTCAAACATATTATCTGAAGTTGTTAATCTTCCTATTCATCACTGATAGTCGGCCTAATACCAAGCTTGTGTACACCAAACACTCTCCAGCTAAGCTGCTACCCTTAAAGGAAAACAACAGGATATCAACTCAAATATCTCTACCTGATGTCTCCCTAAAATCCTGTTATGTGATACAGCCTCAAAAAAAACATAACCGCAGCTTTAAAAAAAAATTCACTATTCTCTTTTACTGCTTAGGCTTCATACTTTTCCATACTGTTTGACTTTCAGTTTTTAAACCAAGATGAAAACTGTCTAGTCGTCTCTTAAATAATGATGTCACATCTGCCATAGCTCTTGCTGAAGATCCTGGGAGGTTTCCTCCCCCAAAGTGACGTAAACACTGCCTTATTTGCATGCTGTACAGAATCCCTGTGATCCTCCCACATTGTGATGTCAACACTGCCTTTCCCAGCCCACTGTTAACCTAATAAATGGACTAGGTGCTGTGTGGAACTCCTTTTCTGTGTTAGCAAATCTGGTCGACTCTATTCATGTGAAGCACTTCACCAGCGTTTTGCTACTTCATAAGTAAGGTAAGTCTTATTACTACTTAATAGTGTATCCTAAATGTAATTTGTCCCTGTTTCTATGCCTCCCTAGCCCTGATATTGTGTCCTCCCAAGTTTTTAATTGCACATTAGTTGAGTTATCTTTTTCTGTTTGTAAGGGTGCCACGTGCTTCCCTTTCACAGCTGCATTTTTAGCTTAGCCTACTTATTTTCATTTTGATCCAGGGTTTATATTTCCCCAGTTATGTTTAATGCTTTATGAGTTATGGCGGATACTATTTGCTAACAGAAGGGAATAAGAGAAAGTGGAGTGTGTGTGTGTGTGTGTGTGTGTGTGTGTGTGTGTGTGTGTGTGTGTGTGGTGGGGGGGCTGCTTACAAGCCAAAGCAGAGTGCTCTCCAGGGGAAAATGAATATTGGCTCAAACAGGTAGACACATACTCAAAGTTAACTGTAGCTGTTTGCAGACAGTTCAGACCCGGACTGCGCTTTTCCGTTTGTGCTTTTGTCCCACTTCTATGTATGGCTTTGTCCTAATTTCTTGCGCTGAGGTTCATAGCTATTTCAGGATCAATTTATCCTTGCTTTTGAGCCAGATTTCTCTGCTTGGTTAGTACACTGCTATAAAATGTAAAAATCTAAATCATTGTAGAAGTAAAGCAGTGTGTGTCTGCGTGTGTGTATGCACTACCATAATTTATTTTAAAAATTGACTCAAAAAAGCATGTAGGTGCTGTCATGCAAGTCTAAAATATTTCAAGTTTATAGTGCATCATTTGTTAGCTGTTTAAACAGGAAGGGAAAATAAGTGGCAGACTGCTTTGCAAAGCAGGGATTATTGCCAGTGCTATGTAGCTTGGTTTTAAATTTGACAGGAGTAGTGCAACAAAAAGAGTCTCCCACTGTAAGGAGGAAAAGGCTGACAAGCAAACAGTACATTACTCTACTTTGGTCACCTGCTGTGACGAGCTGTCAATCACATGCAGATAATGGGTCAAATTACCCTTGGCCCTTTGACAGCTAGGGAAGGTAGGTGTGAAGTGGGAGGGGAGATTCCTTGAAGAGCTAGATTTCAGCCTTCACAAAAGAAAGCAATTTAGCATTTCTAAGATGAAAGGGCTAGAAAATGCACCTTTCAGTTCTGTTCTGTAGCATTTGCACTGCTTGTGTTTTAAGTGGTCATTGAAAATGGATGACATTTTAACCAAAAGTAGGGGATTTTAAGACTGCAGTGAATGCCTGTTAAGTCAATGAAGTGACAGCAGCTTAAGGCAAAACGTGGCAGATCTGATGCAATTTTTTCGAGACAAATAATGCATTCTGGGATACTTAGAGGCAGAGTAAACAGTCTGATTTTTTTCAATATGCCAGACCCCATGTGGTCAGTCAGAAATTGCATCTAAAAATATCTAAAAAGCTCAAAATAGTCTGAGTGCTATTAAAATGTAGGAAACGTCAAACCATGATGAAATTAATGTTTTTTGAGTCTGAGGGCGCGGTTGTCCTTTAATGCCCTTCTCCCACTTACCTCAGATCTCATTTGCCACGCAGCCATATAGCAGCATTTCAACGAGCTCTTCTGCTAAGTGTTTTATTTTTTCAAAATTTTCAGTATTTTATAATTCATTTCTCTTAAACTCTTCTATACCTACTTATTTCAACCAGCTCTATCTACGGGTATCTTACCATTGTTTGTAACGCCTTTCTTTACCCTTTTACTTTTAATACCATTGTTGGTATTTTCTCAATTTACTTCCCTTCTTTATCCCTTTTTGGATTGTTGAACTTTTTTTCTGACCATGTCTGAAAAGAAAGGAACTTTGGGGTTTAAGCATTGCACTTCCGCCAGTGGCAAATTCCCCAGTAGCAACCTGCATGAGGAATGTGTATATTGTCTGGCGGTTCCACACTTATCTGTGAAACCTCCCTGTCAGATTTGTCAGTTTGTCAACAGACGCTGAATGAAAGATGAAATAAACTTACTTTGAAAGGCCTACTTCCTTCTCCTTTTTCTGAGGCTCTTTCTGCGTCTGAGGTCTTGACTCCTCCATCTAAGAACAAAAAAAGTCCTCATTCTGACCCTTCCTCACAGGCTGGTGATAAGGGCAAGCCTCATAAGCACAGGCTGGTGATAAGGGCAAGCCTCATAAGCACAAGGTCCATAAGTTTTCCACGGAGCACAAGATCGCCTCCTTGGTTCCGACCTGCTCGGTTCAGAGTTCTGCTCCAGTGGTCTCTATAGACATTGCGATAACTTCCACATCGCTGCCACCCTCTGCACCGATTGTTATGGTTCTAACTGATTTCTGCTCTAGCTTCATTGCCTACCATTACCTCGGCACTGACGTCTCCCATCTCTGTTCTGAGATCGGTACCAACTACTTCTTTGGAGCTTATAATTAATTCCACTTCAGCTAGTCCTTTGGCTTTGAGCCCTTTCTCAGCACCGATAGTCCCCCTTTTGCATGTTTTGAAACTGGAATCCTCTGTGCCTGCTTTTACTACACCATAGACCCAGTACTCCCCGTATTTGCATCCGTTTTCAGGACAAGTCTTTAGCCCCTTTTTGGACCGACCTCACACCCCCTCAGGGAGTGCCTGTAAGGTCCACCAGGAGTCTCTGAATTGGATGTGGTGCACCTGTTCGATCAACTACTGACAGCTAGAGGGATTATAGATTTTCCTAAAACCCATCCCACTCTGGGTTTTTGGTCCATTGCCCCTGTGACTCCCACATATTCTCCTCCCTTGGACTCTTTGGTTCTGAAGCCCATAGCTCCGACGTTTGTGGGAGGACTTCTCTCCTTGGTGCCGACAGTGACCTTCTCTGAGGCCGCTTTGGGTTTCTGTTCCGTTGAAACCACCCCTTCGTAGAGCTCATGCTTGGGGGGGGGGTGGAAGCCTCGACTCCAGGTACGGTTCCAGTTGTTTCACTGGTTCCGTCTTCAAACCCCGGGGGGGGGGACTCCCACCCCGGTTTTGCTTGAGGCTTCGTCCCCGGGAGCGGGCCACAACCCCGGTTCTGAGATTCTTACTCTGTTCCAGGCTCCCATTTCTCTTTGGGTGGGCCTGGCTTCCGGGTGATGGAGAGGGTGCTTGCTTTGGGAAGTGCTCCTCCTACGTCGGACCTTCACCCCGCTCCTTCTGAGCTGCAGCTATCATAGCGTGTGTGTCCCCCCCCCCCCCCAGGACACAGTGTATAAGCCTCAGGAAACCCCTGTACAGGGTAATCTCCTTTCTGAGTCTTCTTCAGATGCTCCCACTGAAGAACCACCTCAGAAACGGACGTGTAAGAGGAAACACATGGACTCCCTAGAGGAGTCCCCTCACTGAGGATACGGACTACGATGTTGGGGAAGGGTTCCCACGGTCACCCCCTGGCGATGTCTCCTTTGGAGACGTCCTGGAAATTTTGTGTCAGAGGGGTGACTGGAAGCTCTCCAACCCTTCCTTGGAGGAATCCGTATTGTTGCAGGCCTTCTGCTCTCAGCCCTCTACTTCTTGGGTGACCCCCCCTGCCTATGAGTTAGTCAAGGTCATCGTGCAGCAGGAATGGAAGAACCCGGATACCGTTAAGGCCATTCCCCGGAGATCAGACAAGATACTCTCCCCTCCAGAGGAAACAGCCCCATTGTTCTAGAGGCTTACCAGTAGACGCTATGGTGGGTGGCAGCTGCCACAGAAAAGGACCTTGCAGAGGAAAGTCCTGCTGTCCATCCACCCAACAGAGTATCCCTGGCGGTGAACAGATTAGGGAAGTGAGTTTTTGCTTCAGTGACCTTTGCTGTCAGGTCTCTGAATTTCTTGGCACATTTTACGAGGCTCCAAAGAGATCTTGTCTCTGAACTCTCTGGAACCCTTGCGGGTCAGGTTTCGGATGGGGCATGTGATGAAGTTGCTTCCCAGCTTGCTACCCTAGAGTCTTAACTCCAACTCGTCCATGAGGTTGCTGTCTCACGCAACCGAAGGAGAGGCTAGAGCTGTGGGTGCAGGTGTAGTTATAAGACGCCACACCTGGATGCGCATTTGTGACCTCGCTGACTCCATGTATTCCTTCTTGAACACCCCTATAGAACCGTATGCTCTGTTCAGTTCTAAAGTGAAGGACAGATTAGACAGGTGCGAGCAGGACGGAAAAACCTTGTCTGCTGTTGGCCTACGTTTTTACATACCTCAGAGCTTTTTCTCCAGGAACTAGAGAAGTGAAAAGATATGCCATAAAAAATCTCAAAGCCCTTTTCGTACTGCACGAGGTGAGGATTCCCCCAGAGGCAGAGGGGATTTCAATAATGGAAGACGCCCATTTCAGGGCACTGGGGGTCCCCAAAATCAGGACTCAAGGGATTCTTTCTCTGGACGACCTTAGTGCTCCTGAAGTGCTACCTAATTGTTTTCCTTTGGAAGCAGTCGGGCTCGTTTTTCTCTACACCAAGCTGCCTGGCACTCTTATTACAAATGATCAGTGTGTGCAGAGAATAATTTCCAGAGGTTGCATCAGTCTAATTTCTTATCCAAAACCTCCAAAATGCCTTCCCGATGTTCCACCCAGTCAAAAAGAAGAGGCAGCTTCAGAAATAAGAAAGCTGTGTCTAAAACGAGTCATCCAACAAGTCCCCCCAGACCAGTGCGGATCCAGTATTTACTCAATTCTTTTTGTGCCAAAAAAAGACCGGGGACTGGAGACCCATTTTTGGATTTCCGCCAACTAAGCAAATCAGTAGTTCAGACCCAATTTCGCATGGTCACGATACAATCCATAGGTTCATAGGTTGGTACTAGGCTATCAGCCCTAGGGCCTATACAAGCCTAGCCATAACAATTCCCTGGCTATTTCTTCCCACATTATTTACTTTCCTGGACCCCTGTCTAGCAGGGCGACTGACGTGATCCCTGGGGTGAATTTCCTTTCTCCCATCCAATCGTCAAGGTTCCTCTTGAAGAGGTCCAAAGAGGCACTCTGCTTGACATGTATGGGCAATCTATTCCAGAGTCTGGGGAGTCTCTGGGTCAGGAATCTATCCCTCCAGCATGTTTTGTTTATTGTGATGACAAGGTTTAGATCCTTGGAGCGTGTAGCTCTGAGGGATTGGGATTTCTTTAAGTGTAGCATGTCCAACAGCTCTGGGTTTGACATGGCCTTGTATGTTAAGCAGAGATCGCCTCTGAGTAGATGATATGCGACAGAGTATAGCTGGAGTTTTTTAAGGCGGTCAGCGTAGGGCATCTGCTTTAGGCCTGTGATTCTTTTAGTGAGGTATTTCTGAGGTCTTTCCATTCTCCCATTTCTTAGGGAGGGTGTGTGGATGTGCTCAATAGATGTCCAGGATGCATCTTACTACATCAAAATGGACATGCGCTCCAGGAGTCTCCTTCACTTCTGGCTGGGAGCCAATCATTACCAATTCAGAGCACTGCCATTTGGTCTCGACTACCTCCAGGGTGTTCACGAAATGCCTAGCAGTGGTGACAGCTCATCTGAGACTTCATGGATTCTAGGTATTTCCATATCTAGGTGATTGGCTCCTCTCCACCCCCACCAAGCGCCTAATGGTCAGGGCCCTCCACTACACTCCAGCACTGGCGGAGTTCCTAGGCATCCCCATACACTGGGAAAAATGCAACCTTCATCCCACCCAACAGTTGGAATTTATAGGAGCAGTATTCAATTCTCAAACAAGCCAGATCTCTCTCTGCCCTCACAGACTTCAGAGATTAAGGTTACAAGTACAAGTGATACTACGATGGAAGGTGTCTGCAAGGGAAGTTCTGCAAGCTCTTGGGTCTATGGCGGCAGCCATCCCAATTGTCCCTCTAGCAAGGTTGCATATGAGACTACTATGGCTCCTTTTGTCCCAGTGGATAGCCAGTCTCCATCCTCTGAACTCACAGATCCTCATCACCAATTTCTGCAGACAAGATCTGCTCTGGTGGATGAGAACAGACTAAGATCTTTGGTGCTGCCTCTTTCCGACTCCCCAACGCCACGGTGACCACAGACGAGTGTTAGTGTTGCAAGCACTTTATCCGATCCTTCTGTCAGGAACGATTGCAATCCAGTTGGACAATATGTCCGTCGTCTGGTACATAAACAGAGGGACCAAATTCTACCCCCTATGTCACGAGGCCATGAGAATTTGGCATTGAGCGATAGCTTCCAACCGCTTTTTAATTGCAGTGCATATCCTGGGGAGCTTCAGCGTGATTACGGACAGGCTGAGCAGATGCATCCTCCATCCACACAACTAGTCTCTCAACCCGAACGTAACGGCAGAAATTTTCAGCCGTTGGGACCAGCCTTGCTGCCATCTTTTTGCTTCTCCTTCAAACAAAAATTGCAGCAGCTACTTTGTCCTCTTTCCCCCAGAGGGGGAGTCACCGAGAGACGCTTTGACTCACGATTGGCCAGCTGGTCTCCTCTATGCTTATCCTCTGATACTTTTGGTACCCCCTATTTCTAAGGAAGGCAATCCAGTTGAGTTGCACATTAATCCTCATTGACTCCTCCTGGCCTCGACAAGTGTTTCCGTTCCTCCAGCCTCACCTGTTCCATCCTCCTTGGATCCTGGACACTCGTCAGGATGCATCTCACGTATAAGGGCTGACTCCCCCAAATCTATCCACTCTCAAGCTGACAGGCTTGGTTTCTCCACTTCCGTTAGTCACCACGCGGGAAACTCTCTCTTCACCTGTCCATGATGATATTCTGGCCTCCCATAAACCATTCACCAGAAAACTCTACAGAGACAAATGGAAAAGATTTGCTATCTGGTCTAATAATCAGATGCTAGATCCTTTTGCAACTCCTACACCTGCTATACTTCAGTATCTTTCTGAGTTGTTTGACAATGGGGCATCAGCTTCTACTATTTCAGTCCATTTAGCAGCTATTTCCAATTTCCATAACGGCTCTGACATTCCTCTCATCTCCACCCGCCTTTTCAAGACCTTTCTCAAGGGAGATGATGTTCGTGTTTCACTGTTGCAGTCATTGCATTTGGGTTATCTGCTTGCAGGTAGCCATCAGTCGGCCTGATTAACAAAGTCTTGGGTCTTGCATCGGTTGCTGTCCCTTCCATTATGTCAGGTCGTCAGGGATATAAAACATGCAGCAGACACCATTATATCAGTCTTTCTTGCCATGCGGTGCCCAAAGCAGAAGCAGTTCAAGTGCTGGTCTACCGACTCCTGAAATTTTCGTTTTAGAGTTTCAGAACCGAAGTCTTCAACTAAAGCTAAGTAACCCATTGGGGAAACTTTTTCTTGCCTCTTACCGATGTCAGTAAAAGTTAATAATTGCATTACTTGTGGAAAGGAAATACCTCAAAAATTTTCATTCGTACTGTATTCCTTGCCTAGGCCCTGACCATGGCGTACCTTGCTGTTGGTTTTGTGCTTTATTTAATCAGCGCACTATCCATCTGTATATTTTCGCCTCTAAATATTTTGGTTCTCTGTTTAATTATCCAGAAATGTCAGTTATCCAACTGACTACAGGGATTCTGAAAAAACGCAAAGATAGACAGGCCGCCGAGGTCCAAAACTGCTGATGACTCTTCTAAGCCAAGTATGCCTGTACTCAGTGAGGCTCTCTTGCTGCCCCTGATACCCGTTACTTCTGATTCGCAGGCCTCTACTGAGACCCATTTGGAGTCCAGTATGCCACGAGATGCTTCACTATGGAACCCGCGGATGTCTCTACCTTGGATGGGAGTGGAGCTGCTGTGCAAGCACTGGCTTCTGAGGGTGTATTTAGGCCTACGGACTTGCATATTAAACCGACGCCTCCTTCTTTACTTAGGTCTAAATCACAATTCATGTCTAAAGAACAGACACCCAGGCCAAAAGCTCAAGCCCCTATGCCTAAAAAACAAATTGTAAGAATGGCTGAACATCTAATAACTCTAATCAGGGGTAGCCAACTGCCCCCCCCCCCCCTTTCTAAGAGGCCTAGGACTGAAGTTGATTATGAATCTGATCAGGATTCTGATTTTTCTGATCCGGATTTGCCCTTACCTACTTATGAAGATTCTGATGTAGAGAACTCCATTCCCTTTGCTTCCCCTCTTGATTTTTCTTTTGGGGAAACCTTACCTACTTTAAGGGAGCATTTCCACTGGGAAAGCCAGGATTTTGCTGTTTCAAAAACGAGACTTGGAGATTTCCTTCTACCTCCGCATAGGCCTTTAGCTATTCCTCCTGTACTAGACATTGTTGATGCTTTTTCAGAGTCTAGTTTGGCCCCTGATTTCCTGCCTCCTTCTCCCAGAAATCCTGACTGATACTACAGAGTCCCTGAGTCTCAAGTTCCTCTTAAAAATCTATTGCAGATCCAGAGACTATTTCACAGGGGCCCAAGGGCATTAAGGCTTCTACTGCTAAAAATCCTACCCCTTCTGATAGAGACTCGTGGGCACTGGATAGATGGGGTAAGAAGGTTTACACTTCTGCAATCTTGGCCATTAGGGCTTTAAACTGCCAGTTTCATATGTTAAAGTATCAGTAACATGTTATTGGATGCTTAAACAGAAAATTATGTTGATTCCTGACTCTGGAAAATAAAGAATTGCAGGATTTAATGCATTCTGCTGAACAAGTTGGAAAACATACTGTGCAGTGTGGTTTTGATTCATTACAGACCTCTTGCAGGGCTGCTGTTACTGGGTCTGTGCTCAGAAGGCATGCTTGGCTTAAGGAGCAATCTTTGCCTGATCATGTTAAACTAAATTGTTGGATGCTCCCTTAAATCAGGACCCACCCGTTTGGCAACAAGGCTGAGGAAGTTTTTAAAAAGATGGAAGATAAAGCTAAATCTATGCAAAGTGTTAATGATTTTTTACAAGTTCATCTTCCTAGATTTAGTAGGCACTGGCCTCTAAGAATTGGTCCTCTCCTGCCCCTTCCAGGTCTTCTCAAGCCAAACCCAGACACAGCAAAAACCCCAGGCTTCAGTCCCGGGGGGGGGGGGGCACAGAACTAAGTGGGGGGCCTCCACTTCCAAATCTGGGAATAAGACCCCCCCCCCCATGGTAAACTGTTTCAATGACTTACTTTTAAAATTTCCAAGCACTTATCAGCTGATTGCCCCTTTGGGGGGGAAAGATTGCTTTTCATGCAAAGAATTGGGAACTCATTACCCAGGACAAATGGGTTTTAAATAGTGTCCCAGGGATCCTGATTTCACTTCCACACGTTGCCAACACCAAGCGGGCGGCCGGACCTACTCCCAAATCAGTGGGCAGAGGCCCCAAAACAAGTACTTTCTCTCTCAAGCATGGGGGCTATTAAACTGGTACCAGAAGATGAAAAGGGACAAGGTTTCTACTGTAGACTTTTCCTGGTACCCAGAAAAGACAATTCATGGTGTCCTATCCTGGACCTGTCTACTCTAAACACCTTTTTGGAGATTCCAAACTTCAAGATGCTGACTCTTGAACAATGACTTCCTATGCTAGGCAAACGATGCCTGGTTGGCAACACTAGATTTAAAAGAAGCATACCTGCACATCCCAATCAGGGAATCTTGCAGAAGATACCTACTCTTCAAAGCAGGCTTACATGCACCATCAGTTCTCTGCACTGCCCTTTGGCTTGTCTACTGCGCTTAGGACATTTACAATGTCCTAGCTCCAGTTATCGCATTTTACAGGCAAAGAAATATTCAAATATGCCCATACCTGGACGATTGTCTAATTCAGGCAGAAAGCCAGGACATACTTTTGCATCATCTGGCCTTTGTACAAAGGGTTCTAACTTGTCTGTCGTACACTATAAACGACAAGAAAGCACAACCGGTAATCCTGGGAACAAGCTTGAATACAACTTTCCACATGGCTTACCTCATGCCAGAGAAACAAATTCATTTTCACCCTGAATTGTTTGTCTGAACTAAGTGCATGTAACTGGAACCCCTTAAAAACACTCCCTCTCGAAAATGCAGTACTATACTTTAACTCTACTTTCTTATCCATTCTTGACATTCATGCTCCTGAACGTATCATTAGAATTAAATCTAAAGCAGCCCCCTGGCTCTCCCATGAAACCAAACAACTCATTCTCACTAGAAATAAAGTCTGGGCCACATGGAGATCCCACAGAAATAACCCTGATCTTCTACACTTCCGCCAGCTTAGAAATTTAACCAAAAAGGCAATAATAGCTGACAAAAAGAAATTCTACTTCAATCTACAACAAACTCACCTTAATAATTCTAAACTTTTCTGGTCCTCAGTCAATAGACTCCTCTCCCCAGGAAGTTCTAAAACTCCTTCCCCACTTAATGCTGATCCTGATACTCCTCAACTAACTGCAGATGCCTTCAATACATTCTTCACTGAAACTATACAAGCTCTTGCTAAACAACTAAATGCCAATAACTCACACACACCTTGTAACCTTACAAACTCTTCCTTTAAATTCTCTCTACATCCAATCTCTACATCTTACATATATAGACTCCTTCTCAAACTAAAACCTTGTACCCCCTCTGCTGACAAGCTACCCTCACTCTTTCCACAAAAAGCTGCCAAGGTTATCGCATATCCTATTTCCATTCTCATAAATAGGACAATCAAAGAAGGAATCATCCCAGATATCTGGAAGGTCTCTCGCATTATCCCACTCCATAAAGGTGGCAACTCCATAGACTACTCCAGCTATATAGACCTATTGCTCTCCTCTCTCCTCTGGCCAAAATTATGGAGAAATGTATCCACCATCAGCTTGTACAACACCTCTCTCTCCACAACATCATAGCTAACTGTCAACACGGCTTCAGACCATATCATAGTACTACTACCGCCCTGCTTTCCTTTGTAGACACTATTAATCTGAACCGTAACAACAACCTACACTCTTCTGCCATCTTCATTGACCTCTCCAAAGCATTCGATATGGTTAACCACTCTTTATTAATCAATACTCTTGAATCCCTATCTTTTGATATCCCTGCCATTAGATGGTTTAATTCTTATCTTACAAACAGAAAACAAGCAGTTCTCTGGAATAACCACATTTCTTCTCTTTTGCCTGTTTCTATAGGAGTTCCACAAGGCTCCATTCTTGGCCCACTTCTCTTCTCCCTCTTCATTAATGATCTCCAAACAGTAATCCCTCAAGCTACCTGCATTCAATATGCCGATGATTCCACACTCATCTGCTCAGCATCTTCCACCTCAGAACTCATCTCTCGTACTCAAAAAATCTTTAATACCGTTGAAACATGGTTCTCTAGTAGATTCCTCTTATTAAATGCTAAAAAAACTAAACTTCTCCTCTTCACCCCCACTACCAAGACCCCCCCCTTAAACTTCACCATCTCCTCCAACAATGCCACTGTCATTTCTCCCGACTCTACCACTAAACTGTTAGGTATTACAATTGATAATAATCTCTCTTTCAGCCAACACATTAACAACTCCATAAAACTTGTCAATAGAAAAATAGGATCCTTATATCGGATTAGACCATTTCTGACACCTTCCACTAGAACTAGGATTGCTCACTCCCATCTTCTTTCTACTCTTCTCTATGCTTCTCCCATCTTTACCAACCTCAAGAAAAACAACTTTACCAAATTGGCTACCTGCTACAATAGCATTGCTCGCTTCGCTACAGGTAACCCCTACAGAACACACCACTGTCTCAACCTAAAACCACTAGGCTGGCTAGAGTTTCAAAACTATCTTGCAATCCAACAACTCACTATTGCCCATAAAATTCTGTACCAACCAAAGAACACCCCTATACTCTCTCAACTCTTAATCCCCTATAACAACCTTAACTCTCTCCGCTCCTCTAGTAAACTATTGACTAGTTCTATAAAATCTAATAACACTGCTGGTGACTCCCTTTTTACAAATTCAGTAGGTACAAAATGGAATTTATTACCTAGCAACATAACAAAGATTACATCATTGCCTCTTTTTAAACAAAACTTTAAACTGCACTTCCAAAACCACTGGCTGTGCTCCTGTAGTAAACCTGATTAACTTTCCACTACTTATACTCTACTTTGAACTACCTCCTACTTCTCACTGACACTACCCTCCACCTGGCTTTGTTCTTCTACTCCCACTTGTCTTCCGAATTACTTCTTTGCTTGTTGACCGTCTTACTTGCTCTCCTTTCCATAACTTATCCCTTCCTACTTCCCTTATTCTCAGCTCTCTTCTCGCTCACTTCCTACCCTGTATCTTTATCTTACAAAGTATTTTTATCTTTATTCAAAGTTTTTTCAGCTATGACTGTGTGTGGTAGTAATTATTTTATATAGTATCTTTTAGTATCTTTATCATACAAAGTATTTTATGTTTGTATAAGTTTTTTTGGACTGTAACTGTATGAACTGGTAAACTATCTCATTTAGTAATTATAGGAAGCTGTAGACTTATAGTTTTTTGTCTTTTACAAACACTATGATATTTTTCTGTATTGTATTCTGTGTGGAGCTTTTCTCCCCGGGCCTCTACTGAAAATGGAAATATCTCCAGCTAGACTAGCCCGGTCAACAAATGTAAAATAAAACAAAATAAATAAAATTTGACAACCTACTTCAAACAAGTGGCTACAAAAACCCTGCTATCTGCAAGATAAATACTGTGCAAGCCTCTGGATTCATGGCCTCCTGTATTCTTCTAATTCCATATGCAAGACTGCATATGAGGAAACTATAGTGGTATCTAAAATGCCTATGGTGTCAACATTCTCAAGACCTAGAAACAATGATCCCTCTCGTACCTTGCCTACGCCTAGAGATCCTTTGATGGGCAGAGGCCTGTCACCAAAACAAAGGACTAACACCACCCCCTGCTGCCCAAACCCTAACAGATGCATCAGATTATGCATGGGGGGGGCTCACCTGGCAGGGAAGTGCATTCAGGGCAAAAGGAACCCAAGTCAAATGCACCTGCATATCAATCAAAAAGAAATGTTGGCTATACAGAATGCTCCGACAGCTTTCAAGGACCACATTCTTCCAGGACAACTAATGGTGAAGACTGGCAACACCACTGTTATGTGGTAAACAAGCGGGGGTTGCACATTCTTACCCCCTTTGCAGATTAGCCATGGCATTGTGGAACATAGCCTTGAGCTACCAAGTGCACCTACAAGCTCAGTTCCTGCCAGGAAAATTAAATGCACTGGCAGACGGACTAAACAGAAACCTCATGGACCCACACGAGTGGAAACTGGAACCAAGGATTTTCAACATGCTGACAAGCAAATGGGGTAGCCCAGATATAGACCTGTTTGCCACTTCCCAGAACTATCAATTGGGCAAATTTTGCATAAGGACTCCCCACAAACAAGCCTGGAAAGTGGATGCTCTGTCCTATCAGTTTATGCCTTTCTCACTGTGCCTCTGTTCTCCAAAGTACTACTAAAAATCAAACTGGAGAAACCAAGGGTGATTGCTCCAGACTGGCTGCGCCACCACTGGTACCCCCTGCGGCTCAGTGTCACGATCACCTCCATGGCACCAGCCTCAGACTCCTTCCCTGCTGTCTCAGCAGGACAACCAGATTCTGCTCCCTCAGCTTCTAACACTGAACCTTGCAGCCTGGCTAATTACTTAATCTCTCCTTTACCATCCCTCAGCAAACCTTTGATGGATATCATTTTAGAGGCAAGGAGGCCTAGTACTAGAAAATCTTATGCTGAAAAATGGAAAAAATTCTGTGCCTGGAACCAGTCTCAAGGGATGAGCACAGCAGCGCCCAGTCTACCTCAGATTTTAAAATACTTAACTGAGATGCTTCACAGGGGCCTGTCTTTTTCCTCCTCCAAAATCCACACCTCCGCCATTTCAGCTCATAACACAGAACCTCCCCTCTTCTCTCATCCACTGATCAAGCAATTCCTCAGGGGCCAAAAATTTGAGACCACTCAGGAGAGCTCCAACCCCTGCCTGGGACCTTAACTTTGTCTTGGAGAAACTCACTCTACCTCCTTTTGAGCCAGCTGCTACTGCAGACTTAAAATTTATTTCTTGGAAAACAGCTTTCCTTTTAGCAATCACTTCAGCTAGAAGGGTATCTGAATTACAGGCCCTTATGGCATTGGAGCCTTTCATCATCTTTCATGCAGACAGTGTCTCCCTCAGAACCAATCCATCTATGCCCAAGGTGGTATCCAGTGTGGCTCTTAATCAGTCCATTCATTTGCCAACCTTCTTTCCCAATCCACAGAGTAAAGGGGAACGAATACTGCATTCCTTAGATGTGCACAGACAACTTGGATTCTACTTGGACAGGACTAAACCTCAAAGGAAATCTGAACTGCTGGTGGCGTTTGCTGCAGGGGCAGAGGGGAAGGCTATTTCAAAGCAAACCATTTTTAATTGGATAAGCCATTGCATTCATGTCTACTATAAGCACCATGGAAAACCTGTCCCCCAGGGGAATCAGACCTCACTCCACCAGGGCTGTATCTACCTCTACAGCCTTTCTCAGCGGCATCTCTACCAGGGACATTCTAGAAGCTATCTGGAGTTTTGTACATACCTTCACCAAGCATTATCATTTGCCATTGTTCTCTAAATCCATAGCTGGCTTTGCCACTGCAGTCTTGCAGGGCCTTATAGCTAGCCCGAATGCTATCTAAATTCCTCCTCCCAACCATAGCTTTGGAAATCTACCCAAATGTAATGACTGCAGCAGTGAAACACGAAGAACATAGTACAGTTGTGTACACTTACCATAAATGTAGTTTGTGTGTATTCACTGTTGCAGTTCTGGTTACCCTCCCTCCAGCCCCCTAACTTATTTTGGCTATACCTCTACTTTCCTTAACTATGCTTAAAAGCCTTTTTGCTGCATTTGCTTTTTTGTTGGAGGTATATCTTTGTACTTTTATATTTAATTGCGTCCCATTAGGGAGGCACCTGACATCTGGGGCAGGAAAAACTGATGTAATGGTGTCTGCTTCATGTTTTATATCCCTGACATTATGGAAGAAGGGACAGCAACTGATGCAGGACAGATGACTTTGTTAATCAGGCCGACTGAGGCTTCCTGCAAGCAGATAACCCAAATGTAATGACTGCAACAGTGAATACATTCCAGCATCTACATTTATGGTAAGTGTACACAACTGTAAGTTTTCCATAGTAGACCTATCAGGCAACCTCTGGAGACATGGAATCTCTCTGGTTCTACAGCCTCTCTCTCTCTCTACCCCCCTTTGAGCCTGCTGCAACATGTGATCTTAAATTTCTGTCATGGAAATCCTTTATCTGAAGTAGGTAGCTTTATTTGATCATCAACCTGTGGGTAACTGGTCCGACCTGGATCCGAGCCGGCAGCTTTCCAAGCTAGAGATCCGAGTTCCAAGCTCCTCCCTCTTAATCATAATACCCTGCTACCTCCTTCCAGTCCTCTGATCTCGTTTGCCGCGACTTTATCCAGCACAGGTTTCTCGAGCTCCTAGCTTTAGGCTATCTGTAACTTTATAAAATCTTGCTAGTTTTTGTGTGTGATCGGTTAAATCCTTAGTTTAAACCCCTTTACCATTCCCTTTAGTTTAAAGCCTAGTACTCCACCCCCCCCTTTTCCCCTTAAGTGTTTGTGTGAGGTGTGTGTGTGGGATAATGGCCGAGGCCTCTAAGGCCATTTTTTTCTAAGTGCACTGAGTGTGGTCATTAGCTTTCGCCAGCAGATGGCCACACAGTGCATCCCCTGCCTGCGGGTTTTGTACTTGTCTTCGGTCTGCCAAATTTGTGCAGCTTTTAACCCCTGGGCCTTGAGGGATAGGAGGAATAAGCTGATTCTGGCAGGTCTTCTACCCTCTGAATCGGCTTCCTCCTCCTCTCCCCTCAGTGGCTGCGGCTGTTCAGCCTGTTCCCTCTCCCCTGGGTGGGACTCTACCTACCATTGCTTCTCAGGGAGAGAGGGACTCTAGAAAGGAGAAAGAGAAGGGAGAGAGGGAGAAAGGGCATAGGAACCACAAGGGGCAGGCCGACTCTGCCCACTCGGCCCCACCTGCCAAGCTGCTCTCCGCACCTCAGAGGATTTCCGGGCCTTCCTCCCCTCGGCTCCGTTCTCCATGCTTCTTGCCGGAGGAGGCCCGACCATCTTCGAGGTCGTCGTGGCGGCCTTCCCAGCCAGCTTCGGCGGCCTCTTCTAAGTCGACCCGCAGTCTCTCCGCTGATATGGACCGGATGATGCGTCGTTTTCTCCAAACCCAGATGCAGATGGGAGTGCTGCTGCCTTCCCCCTTCTGAGGGGTTCAGCCCCACTTTTTGCACCGATAGCTCCCTTTCCGATCCATTATCTGGTTTTGGAGCCGTCCGATCCGAGGAGTCACGTGGTCGGGGTGTTGGCGCTGACTGTTATAGCTACCTCGATTCTGGCTATGCCCTCGAGTTTGTCAGATCCAGTTTCGGATCTGAGCTCTCGGAGCCATGAGCCGTGCGTCGGATCCGAGGGGGGCCAGTGTGCCCTCTGCTCCGTTTCGGCTCCACTGATCCCTGCTCCAGATCCAAGGGTGTTAACCATGGAGCCCAGAGAGATTGGTTCACCCTCTGCTTTCGACGTGGTGGCGACAGTTCTCTCGAGAGGTTTGAGACACTCTACTCTTGGGATCCAGCCCCCACTCCCTTGTAGCTGGGCTTGTCTTCCATCATCCAGTCCAAGGGACAGCCTGCGTGGACACCCCAGCCCGTTCCACTGGCGGAACACGGCCCTGTTAGTGAGCCCTCCTCTAGCAGTCCCACCGAGGAGGTCCCTCACAAATCCAACTGTAAGAGGAGGCACTTGGACTCCCCTGAGTCCCTCATGGAGGACACCGATTTAGAAGGGGAAGGCTCCCCTGAAAGGGGCGTTGTCAGCCCAAAAGCCTTCCTTGGACAAGTCGGTGTTTCTGGAGGCGTTCCCAGGCCCGTCTACCTCTTGGGTGTCCCCTCCGGCCGATCCCCTGGTTTATCTCATCACTACCAGGGCGTGGAAGGAACTCTAGAGCCGAGCCCCAGGAGGCCAGACAGAATTCTCAGTTCCCCTGTAGATAGGACTGCTTGGAGCAAGGGTTTCCTGGTAGATGCCATGGTGGTGGCGGCGGCAGCCACTGAGAAGGAACTCGCTCAGGATAGTTCCTCGATCTGTCCCCCCTGATAAGGAGTCTTGGACTATGTATCGTATCGGGAAGCGGATGTTTGCTTCAGCTACCTTTTCTATAAGGGCGCTGAATTACTTGGCCCATGTAATTAAACTTCAGCGGGATCTGGTGAAAGAATATGCTGAGTCTCTCCCTGAGTCCATGTCGGCCGAGGACAAATGGACCTTCTCGACTCACATGGCCACTCTCAAATCTGTTTCGAACGCGTCTATACGGCTTCTTTCCCGTGCCACGGAAGGAGCCGCTAGAGCCAACGGGTCAGGTATCACCTTAAGGCGTCACGCCTGGCTCCGACTTTGACTTTATGGAACCTTTCAAGGCGTCCTTTGCAAATGCACCCTTCGGTTCTAGTCTGTTTGGGAAGACCGTCCGCGATACATTGGTTCAGAGCGAAAAAGATGAAGATGCTGTCTGCTGTCTGAGTCCTCTTCTCTGCTCCTCAAAGGTCCTTTTCTAGGAACCAGAGAGGACAAAAGATGTGGTTCCGGAAGTCTCAGCAGTCCCGTTGCGCTCTGGACCCTTTGTCCTTCAGAGGCAGAGGGGGACAAGGTGGACGCCGGCCCAGAGGCAGAGGGGGGGGGGGGCGGTAAATGTTGGGTCGCGGGAACCATTTTTTGATAGACCCATGCAGCAGCCCTGAGGGGTTGCCCGACTGCTCCTCTCTGTAGGCAGTCGGGGGGGGGCATTTTTCAAAGCACTCTGCCCAATAGGAGTCCATGACATCAGATCGCTCGGTGCTTCGAATAATATCCAGAGGTTATTCTATCCCTTTCATAAATCTGCCTCAGTCGAGGCATCTCCCCGATGTACCACCCAGTCAGCTGGAGGCTGCAGCTTTAGAGGTAAAAAAGCTGCTAGAAAAAAGAGCCATCCAGCACGTCCCCCAGGACAATCCGGGTTAGGCAATTACTCCAGGTTATTTTTGGTGCCAAAGAAGACGGGGGACTTGAGGCCGATCCTCGACCTTTCAACAATGAACCTCTTCATTGCCAAGGAAAAATTCTGGATGGTCATGCTTCAATCCATTCTGCCCCTGCTGCAGGAGGACTGGATGTGCTCCATAGACCTCAAGGATGCGTACTATCACATTCTCATAGACGGGCATTCCAGGAGGTTTCTCCACCTCCAGCTCGGGGCCAGTCATTACCAGTTCAGGGTCCTACCCTTCGGTCTCGCCACAGCCCTGAGGGTGTTCACCAAGGTCATGGCAGTTGTAGCGACCCCAACTGAGCCTCCAGGGAATACAGGTTTTTCCTTGCATAGATGACTGGCTCCTGACCGCCCCCACCAGACATCTACTCTCCTGAGCCAGGGATTGTTTCCTACTTCTAGCATCCCATTTGGGGATCATAATAAACTTGTAGTCATCCCTCTAAACCAGTTCAAGTCTGAAGTTCATAGGGGCCAGGATAGATGCACTTCAAACCAAGGCCTTCTTGACGTCAGGCAGACTTCGCAGTTTGACCTTACACCTTTTAGCCCTTCTCCAGTCACCTGCCCCGTCAGCGGAGTTGGTCCTGAGAGCTCTAGGGTACATGGCAGCAGCAATCAACCTCACGCCCTTAGCCCGCTTGCACATCTGGATTCTCCAGTGGACATTACAGGTCCAGTGGTCCATCCTTCACCATCCTTTGGATTTGCCGATTCCTCTTAGCAGTGTGTGCAGGAATTCTCTCTTGTGGTGGCTCCGCTCTCGAGAGCTTTGGGAAGGGCGACCGTTTGTTATGCAGCAACCCCAAGCCACGATGACCACGGACGCTTCTCGCCTTGGGGGGGGGGGGGGATTACGAGGGCAGAACTGTTCAAGGTACGTGGACTCTGACAGAGACCGCTCTGCATATTGGTGTTCGGGAGACGAGTGGTGCTTCAAATGTTGCAGGCCCTTCATGCCTTTCTCCCTCCAGGGACTATTGCATTTCAATCAGACATGTTGGTGGTCTGGTACATCAACAAACAGGGGGGGGGGACCAGGTCTTGCCCTCTGTCGAGAAGCCATGAGAGTTTGGGATTGGGCGATATCCACCAACTTTTCTGTTAGCAACGCACATTCCGGTTCGGTCCAACATCTTAACGGACAAACGGAGTCAAACCATCCTCTCGCCTTACGAGTGGTCCCTGAATCCCTTGGTAGCTAAACAGATCTTCCGCAAGTGGGGTCAGCCTTGCTGCGATCTCTTCGCGTCTCCTTCCAACATGAGTTCCAAAACCGACGAGGCTTCCACTAAGCCAGTCGCCGATTCGCCAGTGTTCAGTGAGGCGCTTTCACGGCCCCTGACTCCCGCTACCTCAGAGCCACAGGCCGCTGACAACTCCCACATGGAGCCAGCTAGGCCTCTGGATGCTCAAGGTATTGGACACTCGGAAACTCCCTCAGATGGGTCCGGGCATCTGCTTCTGAGGGTGTTTTCAGACCTACACAGTTATATATAAAGCCTACTTCAGCTTCCAAAGCAAAGACTAAATCAGTTCTAAAGACAAAGAAAAAAGTAGAGCATTCACCTGGACAGACTGCCATGCCTAAAAAACAGATGCTCAAAATGGCCGAAGACCTAATTACCTTGATCAAGGGCTCCTATCCCCCTCCTGACAAGAGGCCTAGGCAAGAGAGAGAATATGAATCTTCAGATCAGGTTTCTATTTCCTCTGACTCCTCTTATGAACAGGAATACTCCTCCTTATGGGGATTCTGATGCTGAAGAATCTATCCCTTCAGCCTCACCACCTGAGGATTATTCTTTTGGGGAAACCCTGCATACCATGAGGGAGCACTTCCACTCTGAGAGCCAAGACTACTCAGAATCTAAGAAAAGGCTTAGAGATTTTCTTTTGCTACCTCATCACATGCCTTTAGCTGTTCCTGCTGTGTTAGACATTCTGGATTATGTATTTTCAGAGTCTGGACTTTCTCCTGACTCTACCTCCTGCTCCTGTTAAACCAGATACTACAGGGTTCCAGATTCACATAAGTTTCTTTATAAAAACCCTGCTGCTGACCCAGAAACGTATTTCTCAGGGTCCCAAAGGGGTCAAGGCTTCTTCAAAAAAAACCCTATCCCCTCTGATAGAGATTCAAGGGCACTAGACAGATGGGGAAAAAAGGTTTACACTTTTGCTACTTTGGCTGTGAGGGCTTTAAATTGTCAATTTCATATGCTTAAATATCAGCAATACTTAATGTCACTGCTAAAACAGAAAATGTTGTCAAATTCTGATTGTGCAGAAAATAAGGAAATGCAGGATTTATTGCATGCAACTGAACGAGTGGGAAAGCATACATTGCAATGTGGTTTTGATTCTCTGGAGACCTCTTGCAGGGCTGCAGTTACGGGTTCTGTCATTAGGAGGCATGCTTTGTTAAAGGAACAGAATATGCCTGATCATGTTAAAGCAAAATTATTAGATGCTCCATTACAGCATGATACCTTATTTGGTGTTGAAGCAGAGGAGGTGCTGAAGAAAATGGAGGATAAAGCGAAATCTATGCAAACAGTAAAGGATTTCTTACAGGTACAGCCACCCAGATTTAGCAGGAACTGGCCTACAAAGAATTGGTCCTTTCCAGTGTCAGACAGGCCACAAAGAGGCAGATCCAGACGCCCCAGAGGCAGATCCAGACGCCCCAGAGGCAGATCCAGACGCCCCAGAGGCAGATCCAGACGCCCCAGAGGCAGATCCAGACGCCCCAGAGGCAGATCCCTGCCCCAGGGCTCATACAGGCCTAAACAGTGGGGCGGTTCTACCTCCAAAAGCGGAGAAGACAAATCACAGCCATACGGGAAACACTCCCAATGACTTCCTCTGACAGCACCAAGCACTTACCTTTTGGCAGCCCCCTTAGGGGGAAAACTAGCACTTTTTTCCTCAAAACTGGCACATAATCACCCAGAACAAATGGGTCTTGAATGTAGTGTCCCAGGGCTACAGTTTCCACTTTCACACCCTGCCAAGGGCAAAAGGTATGCCAGACCTGCCACAATCAATGGGCAGAGGCACAAAAACAATTTTCATCCCTCATGGACACGAGGGCCATTCAGCAAGTACCACAGCAAGAGCATGGACAAAGATTTTACTTGAGACTTTTCTTGGTACCCAGAAAAGACAAAGCCTGGAGACCAATACTGGACCTGTCTATTTTAAATACATTTCTGGGCATTCCAAAATTCAAAATGTTGACTGTGCAGCAGCTTCTGCCCATGCTGGGCAAGAAGGCTTGGCTTTTAACTTTGGACCTAAAAGAGGCATGCCCGCATATTCCAATCAGACAATCTTGCAGAAGATACCTCAGATTCATAGCTGGCTCCATGCACTACCAATTCTCTGCACTGCCCTTTGGCTTATCTACTGCGCCCAGGGTCTTCACAAAATGCCTGGCACCAGTAATTGCATTTTGCAGACAGAGGAATTCAAATATATCCTTACTTGGACGACTAAAGCATCTGGCGTTTGTAAAAAGATTACCAAGTTGCCTAGGGTACACAGTAAACAAAAAGAAATCAAAGCTCGTACCCTCTCAAGAGATGATATTCCTGGGTGCAAGCTTAAATACAACTGCAGCCCAACCAAACTCCTCGCAAGTTAGGTATGCCTGGCCAAACTGAGACTTAAGACAACAACGGCCAGCATATGCAGCATATAAAGTATTTTATTAAATAAATAAAAATGTCAAAAAAGCATATAAATGCCAAACGGCGTATAACTTCAAACCAGTTTCGGCTCTATAGCCTTCTTCAGTGAAAAAGCAGAAAGACATCTGTGAACATTCTTTACAATTTATAATTACCATCAACCAATAGCATTTTGGTATAATCCAACCACAAGCTGGTTAGAAAATTAAAGACTTGGAAAGTAACCATTTAGACCTAACAAAAACTAAACTAGTATGTAATGAAGTCCTATATATATGCAAACAATATACACCAGAAAATAATGTATGTATACATATCTAAGCATAAATATATATTCATAAGAATACCTCAAGTATATATAAATAAAAAATAGTTATGTATGCATTTAGTTATAACAGTAGTAAATTCATCAAATTAGTTTAAATGTTAACCAAATAGCGCAATAATTTGTATAAGAATATTATCAGGAAATTAATAAGGCATCATATACAGTCTATAAAAATGAAATATTACTCCTATATATAATATACATAGATATGTGTATTATAATATCAAACAAATTTGCAATAAATTCCGTTAATTCCATACAATAACCATAATAATAAATATACATATGTATATCCAGTGGACTGTATAACTAATAGATGCACAGATACCTAGGCATAAGAATTTTTTTCCCCGGTGAGCCATAACATAACCATACCTTATTATGAACCACTACATATTTCTGTAGCCATTGGTATACATTCAGAATCAAAGCTGACTTTTACAACTAGCAAATATAGCTAGTTGTATATAGTTGTCATACAAATGTTATGCTACATACATACATAAGATTTTAATCTACAAATGATCATTCAGCCCTGGGAGAAATAGGGCACCAAGATGGATAATTCAATATTTTTCTTTATTATTAATTATGGTATGCCACCCTTGTGGATTATTTCGATCCCCCATTATTCTATCAATGACTGTAAATCAAATTTATCATTCTGATGTTTAATCGTATGCTTATATAGGGCATTGGTTTCCTTTTTGTTTTTAATGTAATTTCTGTGTTCCCCCATCCTGATTCTGAGTGAATGTGACGTCTGTCCGACGTAAAAAGATGAACATTGACATTTTGCCAGGTAAATAATCCAGGTACTACTACAGTTACCAAACACCTTAATGTCATAAACTCTACTAGTGTTCATACTGGTAAACTGTTTGGCCACTTGGATACAAGATGTGCAATGGCCGCATGGAAATGTACCAACAAGAGTATCCCCAGATATTGTCAACTTTTTATAGGTAGCCCCACCACTTTCTTTGTGCTTGTAATGAGAGAACATAGCTTTTAGATTTTTACCCCTTCTATAAGAGAATTGACATTTAGGGCCCAAGATGTTTCTAAGATTATCATTAGCTAATAATATATTCCAATTCGAATCAAGAATGTTTCTAATAACATTATGGCTTTTCCCATAAGTAGTAACAAATCTGACTATAGATTCAGTCCCTGATTGATGATGCTTCTTATATTCTAATAGTTGGCTTCTATCCTGGATATCTGACATTCTACTAGCTGACAAAATGTCCGAATAATGATAACGTCTATCCAAAAATCTCTTTTGTAAGTCCTCCTTTGCTGATTCAAAATCAGTCTTGCACGAACAGATACGTTTTATTCTTAGAAATTATGATTTTGGTATGTTGTGGACGGTGTGGCGTGGATGCAAACTAGATGCATGTAATAGGGTATTGTATTGCGGATATTTCCTAAATGTTTTGGTACTCCACGTATGGTCATTATTCCTATACACAGTAACATCAAGAAAATTGTGTTAACATCATATGTAACAGTGAATACAATACCCCATATGTTACTATTTAAATATTCAACAAATTCCTGAAAATATGTTGAATCTGCACGCCACACCATCCAACAATCATCGAGGTATCTACGCCACATATCCATTTCAACCAAGTATATATTATGCATAGGGTTGTATATCATGCATTCTTCAAGGTACGCCATAAATAGATCTGCATATATGGGGGCAAAAGATGCCCCCATGGCTGTACCTTGAAGTTGCCAATAACATTCCCCTTGGAAATAGAAAACATTCTTGTTCAGCACATGTTCAGCCATACAAACAAGCAATGTGTTAAATCCTGGTGAACATAAATGGGTATATTCCAACCAATAGTCCGGGGCCTGTAAACCTGCCCAATGGGGTATGCTGGTATATAAAGACCTCGCATCAAGTGTGCCCATTAACCAATGTGGTTCCAGTTGTGTCATTTATAATTTGTAGGAACTGTGTAGTATCCTGTAACCTGGCTCTGATCTTAGTTAACCAGGGTTTAAGGTGTTGTTAAAAACATAGATAAAGGTTCCTCCCATGAATAAAAATGTTTAAATCTTTCAACAGTCAGTATTAAGGGAGTTGCACTTTCCATATCTAGAGTCGCATATTGAGGGAGATATCATCTCCCCATTGGAGAAAAAGGCCGTAGAGGAATTGTGTAATAAGAATATGGCAATATTACCGGCTGACAAAGGAGGGGCGGTTGTGGTTCTAAATATGAAGAATTATATTCAGGAAGGCTTAGAACAGTTATCAGATGTTGCATGCTATATGAAAATGTCCATTGACCCGACTCTTAATTTTAAAAAAGAAATTGACACTTTTTTAAAATTGACAGAGGATGAAGGTATTACAGCTAGCACAGTGCAACATTTAATGGTACATGACCCTCAAAAACAAATTTTATATTTCATAGTTTCATAGTATAGTACTAGGCTATCTGCCCTGGGGCATTTGTAAGCCTAGCCATAGTGATGTGGCTTTTGCCACCCCATGAAATGGTACAAAATGTACAGAATAAATCTAGAATACTGTGCCTCTGTCTAGTAGTGACACAATGAAGGTCCCCTTATATAATAGAATTAGTTTACTGTGCCCCTGTCTAGCAGTGACACAGATGTGACCCTTGGGGTAAACTTACGATCTCCCATCCACTCATCAAGATTCCTCTTGAAGAGTCAGTGAGGGGCTCTGCCTAATACGAACTGGGATCCTGTTCCAAAGCATGGGAAGCCTCTGGGTTGTGAATCTATCCCTCCAGCATGTCCTGTTCGTACTTGTGCCGAGGTTTGTCTTTAGCTCTCGTGGTCCTGATGGATTTGGATTTTTTGAGGTGGAGCATGTCCATCAGATCCTGATTGGACATGGCCTTGTACGTCAGGCAGAGATCACCTCTGAGCAGGCGGTATGCTACTGAATAGAGCTGAAGTTTCTTTAGTCTGGCAGAATAAGACATATGTTGGAGACCCTTGATCCTTTTGGTGAGGTACTTTTGTGGTCTCTGCAGCTGTTGCAAATGCCGGGTAAGGTACATGCCAAATGGGGCATTGTACTCTATCATGGGTCTGATGAGGGAGGAATATAGGGGTACAATGACAACCTTGGATCGGGATGTGAATCCCTTCATGATGAGGTGTGCAAGGTAGAATGTTTTTCTAACCACTTTGGCAACGTGGGGGTCAAATGAGAGGTCGCTGTCTACTTGGGTCCCTAGGTCTCTGATTACTTTTTCCGTACTCAGTGGGTTGCTGTCTGTGATAATTTGTGGGTACTTTGTTTTTTCCAAAAGGGATGACTATACATTTTTTGGCATTTAGTTTAAGGCCGTGACTACGGCACCAGTTGTCCGTTTCAGTGAGGCCTTTTTGTAGGATGTGTGTGTCTGCTGGTGTATCGACTATGGTGCCTAGTTTGCAGTCCTCTGCGAACTTTGTCAGCCACAGCCCCCCCATATTTGCTTTAACATCTGAGAAATAAATGCCGAACGAGGGGTCCCAGGACAGATCCCTGTGGGACACCACTTGTGACTGGCTTTGAGTCTGACATTGCTCCAGTGATTTTAACTTTATGGGTTCTGCCCTTTAGCCAGTTTGCAACCCATCTAGTGACATAAGGGTTTACTTTTAAGCTGTTTAGCTTATCTATGATGCCTGAGTGGGGTATTGTGTCGAAGGCCTTAGCCAAGTCCAGGTATGCTGTATGGACTGCTTTGCCCTCATCAGTGGCTCTAGTGACTGTTTCGAAAAAGTCAACTAGGTTTAAAAGGCAGGATCTGCCCTTTACAAAGCCGAACTGGGTGGGGTCAAGTGTCTGTAGGTCCTCTATGTCTCTGAGTTCCATAATGATTCTTTCCATAGCTTTGCAGACCAGGCTAGTTAAGCTTATGGGGCGGTAGTTTCCAGGGTCTGTAGAGGCAGCCCCCTTGTGGAGTGGGACCACTGTTGCTGTACGCCAGTGTTCAGGTACATATCCCGAAGTAAGGCTAAGGTTAAATAGCATTTTTATGTGTGGGTTTAGCTCCTCTTGGAGTTCACGTAACACGCACCCCGGGATACCGTCAGGTCCCATTGATGCTGTGTTTTTTGCTTTGTTTAGGGCGGTTCTCACTTGGACATCTGAGATGACAGGGAGATTACATTCAGCTGGGATAAGTATTTCTTCTTGTGGGGGTAAAGGAGGGGAGAAATTTGCACTGAACCTGTCAGCCAGAATGTTGGCAATATCTGTGGGTTCAGTGTATTTTTTGTTGTTGTGAACCAACTCTGAGCATATCTGTGGGTTTTCCGCCCAGGTTTCTAACATAGCTGAAGAAGGCTTTGTGGTTATCTTTAGTGTCCTTAGCGATTTTTCTCTCAAAGTTTGCCTTGGATATTTTTATGAGAGAACGTAGTTTTCTGCTAATGTTGATCAGAGATGTCTTCCCTTCATGGGATTTCGCTCTGACGTGCAATAGCTTTCTTCTTTTGTTATACAATTTGTTTATGGCTGATGTCCACCAGACAGGACGCTTACATTTGGTGGAGAGGGACTTGGATTTGTTTGGGATTGCATGATCCATGCATTCTTGGAGATGTCCATAGAAAGCATTTGTGAAGGATTCGGCATTGTGGGATGTGGTATCCACTGGCACATTGGGCTTAAAGGATACCATCTCAGTCTTAAGAATACCATCTCAGTCTTAAGAAGAGTGAAGTCTGCTTTTGAGAGATTTTTCACTGGTCTTTTGTGCTGGGGGTGGAGGTGGGATATGTATATCCAGGGTGATTAGTTTGTGGTCAGATCTCACTAGTGAGGGGTATACTTCCGGTGTGGAGCATTTTGTCCTCATGTTTGTGATCCGGTCTAGTATATTATCTCCCCTTGTGGGAGAGGTGACTAGTTGTTCCAGTGCATTTGAATTTATGAATTCCAGGAACCTTTGGGCTAGGATATTAGGGCTAGAATTATGTACCCAATCTATGTTTGGGTAGTTGAAGTCTCCCAGTATGTTGGTATTTTGTGATACATTCATATCCTCCAATGTCTTCAGGAAGGCTGAGTGGGGTTCTTGAGATTGGGAGGGTGGTCTGTAACATGCTACCAGTTGTATAGCAGTTTTGCCTATGGTTAGTTGCACCTGTATGGTCTCTGATGCTTCATGTGTTGCTACTAACCTGGAGGTGTGGGTGTCCTTTATAAATATGGACACTCCCCCTCCCTTTGCAGTTCGGCCCGGGTTTTGGGGCCGAAAAGCATGATACGAGGTATAACCTGGTAGTGCTGGGGTGCTCTCAGGAGCCTTGAACCAGGTTTCAGTTACTGCACAGACGTTGATGTTCTCCATGCTGAGGAGTGCAAGTGCCTGCATCTTGAGATTTAGACTTCTGGCGTTGAGCAGCATTACCCTTAGTTTTTTTCCATTTTTGTTTTCTAAGGAGGTGGGTTTGTCTTTTGAGCCTTGCCTAAAAAAGGCACTATTGGGTTGGCAAGAGCCTTAGCCAATATCCGGAAGCCCAGTGGTGACAGGTGTAAGCCATCCCTTGCGAAGCAGCGTGGCTTGTCCAATATATCATCCCAGGCAGACAGACATTGGATCCCCTTAGAATGACACCAGTACTTGAGCCAATTGTTAAAGCTGATCATCTTGTCTTTATATTGTGGTATCATTCTTGGTGAGGGCAAGATGCTGGTCAGGGTCATACCAGCCTGGGCTACATAATCGGAGAGCTCCTCTGTCTCTCTTCATGTAGTCCAGGGAGGTACATCTCAGGTCATTCACACCAGCATGGACAATGACAGTCATATTTGTACTTGCTTTGGAGTGACCTGAGTGCATGTGTTGTGGCGGATCCTAGCTCCCGATAGACAGCTCAGTCACCTTCTCCTTGTTCAGCCTGGTCAGTGGGACATCAGTGTGTCTGACTATGGAGTCACTAGTAATAGTTTATCAGGCAAGGTGTTTGGCCTTAAGGGCTGCGATTGGTCGACACTGATTTATTGAAGTATGTGTTGCATGTGTTTTGTTTTGAGGTGGTGGATTTTTGGATGTCTGCTTTGGGAGCCTCTGTTGTTTTGTTAAGTTTTTTATTAGAGCCTCCGAGTATGTCTTTGTGTTTTTATGTGTTTGGTTTGCAGTTGTGTTAGGTCTATGTGGGGCTGGGATTGTTGTGTGTGTGGTTGCCATCTCCTCCTGTCTGGTCATGCCAGCCCTGAGTTGAGAGAGATCAGCCTCCAGTTTGGCTATATAGTTGCATCTCTCACATGTATTTGTGTTTGTTGGGAGGAGGAGAGGGTTGTCTGTGTACATGAGACAATTGTAGCATTGTCTCAAGATACCCAGATTGACCAGCTGAACTGGAGACTATGCCAGTAATCTACCACTCTACATGCTAGAACAGTATAAGGGAGTGGTATACCTTTAAGGGAAGTGGATATTCACAGGGGTGGTAAGTAGATGGTAGTGCTTTACTTAGTACGAGAGTGCTTACTTAGTAGAGAAGTATTGAGAACAAGTGCTAGGCTTATAATACAGTGAGTAGTCTGGTTATACTAAGAGTAGAGCTTCGTTAAGGGAAAATTTGAAGAGCAGACTTGGCGGAGCCAGAAAAAGTTTAACCTTGTTTAACCGGCTCGCACAACCGAGCAAAGCCGTGCAAACGCGGATTTTAAACAGTAAACTACAAAAGAGCTAGAAATGGTCCCAAACAACCAATTACTACAGCTTCTTATGCTGAGGTCACTTCCCCCAAGGACAGGTAGGCTGCTCAAGGCTCCCCACTCCCACTGGTGAGCACAGAAACTTCCTTCTATCCAAGTAAGGCAGTGGACAACACAGGGAACTACACCACAACCCAGAATACAGCAATGCCTGTAAACTGCTTCCTAAAATTCATAAATCCATATCCAAACCTCCAGAGAGACCAATAGTATCAGGTATAGGTTCCCTTACGGAACCTTTATCTATGGATATACAAAACGTGTCTTCCTTACTTCAGGATATGTTGACTGAAGGCCAAGTAGATCTGGACCTTTACAATTTTTTGAACATCACAAAACCCACTATTCCGAATATTAATGGACTTCCTAAGATTCATAAGGACCTTCATAACCCTCCACTACGGCCTGTAGTAGCAGGACAAGGGTGGGTGACAGAAACATTGTCACTATTTGTGGAGAAAGAATTGAGAACTATTTTAAAATATTTTGATACAGTTCTGCAGGATACTGATGACTTCTTAAGAAAGATAAATCAAACCATGAATAACATTACGGATTATGACCACCTACTTGTGACCACCCTGGATGTGAATAGTTTATTCACTTCCATTTCCAACGAAGCAGGCGTAGAAGCTGTAAGAAAGATCTTAAGCCACAAAAAAACTGTTAAGAAAACCAGTAGGATTTGTGCTTTATTAGATTTAATACTGGAAAATAATTTTGTGTATGGTACATCAATCTATTGGCAAAAATGGGGGGTAGCCAGGGGCACCCCTTGTGCGAACAGCTACTCAAATCTTGTGCTTGTAGACTGGGAATTGGAGCATGTATTGAACTCAATCCATGGTATGAATGCATCAAATTTTATGGTCTATTTGTGGATATTTTTATTTTATGGGAAGGAACCGTACCACAATTTGAATCATTCCATCAATATCTAAATAGGACTACTACTTTTTTAAGCTTTACAGCAGAACAGTGTCATAATCAAGTTGCATTTTTGGATGTGAATGTTGTTCTTAACGAAAACATGTTGGAAACCGAATTACACCGAAAAAATACATGGAAAAATCATTACTTGTTGAAAAGCAGCATGCATCATAAACATGTCACTAAAAATATTATGCGAAATGAAACACAAAGAATACATAAAAGATGTAGCAAAGATGAGACAAGAGAAAAGGAAATTTGTTTCTACAACAAAACCTAATAGAGAGGCTATAATGAAAAAGATGTGAATGTTCAAGAAGTTATCCCAAAAAAAAACAAGACCGAAGAGAACCACCAGAGTGATAACTTACAGCACAGACAAACACACAAGTTAAATCCATAAGGCAGTTTTGGCCGATCCTCACCCAGGATGCCAAGCTAAAAGACATTGTAGGTGAAACACCATGCTATGGCTACAAGAATAAGAAAAATTTAAAGAGGTTACTTTGCACAAAGGATGGGTTTAGCAAACACAAAATTGTTGGACATAAAGGCACGTTCAAGCATGCCCACTGATTGACTGTAATAACGAATTTGAACATCCAAGGACAAAGAAGAAATACACCTTTTAATGTCAAAGCCACTTGTATAACCCCCGATGTGGTGTACATGGCTACCTGTAAACTGCCCTGCATCCTATATAGGAAAAACTAATCAGATGTTTAAAAATCACATTTTGAGACATCAAGGAGACATTACCAATAAAGATCCACATAATGCTTTAGCAACGCATGCTGAAAGAAATGTCAGCCATTCTTTCACTTATAAGGTGATAGAGAATGTATATAGTGGAATAAGGAAAGGCGACATTGAAAATATTACTGAATGCAGGGAGAGTAAGTGGATTGTGAACCTCCGTGCTGATATTGAGCCAGGCTTGAATAACATCATTCCACTGAAACCTATACTAAAAGCTAGCAGACCAACTATCAGCTAACATGGAGGTGTGTCTGGCTCAATTCATGACTGGTCACACCCCTCAAAAGCAAAAGGTATAGGAAATGGAACACCCCCAGCTGAGAGGAAAGAGGATTGGTGCGTTTAAACAGCTGATTGACAGTGTGATTGAATGATTGTCTCAACGGTAAAGAAAGCAAGCACTATAAAAAGGAACTTCCAGTCTCAATCTCTACGATCTGAAGAAGATACCGAAAGTGCTTATCGTTTGGAATACATAGGGACTGTTTTATTCTACATCAAGATTTTAACTTGTAGATTTTAACTTTTCCTACAATAAAATGATAACTGCCATTAAAGCTAGAAGCTTTTATTTGATCTGTTAGACTGGTTAAGCTGTTATCACAGTTCAGTCACATAGCAGCTTACTACATCTTCAGTGTGGATACTTTGTATATCACACCAAAAAGATTGGATACTTTGAAGCCATCATAAGACTGGATACTTTGGAGCCATCATTTTGCTATGGTATAACTGCATTCACAGCGTGAATATCTTGTAAGTGCATTTAATTTAAGTACTGGAAATGTATGCAAGTTTTTTGCTCTATATGTTGCACTTTTAAGTTTTATATTTAACCACACTGCCTATTCTCCAAGAGAACTTTACTTCATTGGCCATTGTACAGCGTTTCGTTTTGAATACTGTTTACTTGTTACTGATAGCTGTACTTTAGCATTAGGAGGTACCCTTTCTTTATTATAATTTTTTCACATCCGTTGCTAAGACAGTAACTCAGAGGGGCCAAAAACATAAGACCTCCAAGGAGAGCACCAATACCTGCATGGGACCTCAGTTATGTCTTGGAAAAACTCACACTGCTGCCTTTTGAGCCAGCCAATACAGCCGAAATAAAGTTCTTATATTGGAAAACAGCTCTGCTCCTAGCAATAACCTGTGCAAGATGAGTCTGAGTTACAGGCACTCATGGCTGTGGAACCTTTTATTTTCCATCCAGACAGGGTTTCTCTGAGGAAGAACCCGACATTTATGCCTAAGGTAATGTCCAGTGTGGCCCTTAACCAAGCCATTCATTTGCCTACCTTTTATCCAAACCCACTGAATAAGGGTGAGAGACTCCTGCATTCTTTGGGCATACACAGACGGCTACGCTTCTACTTGGACAGAACTAAAGCTTTCAGAAAGACTGAGCAACTCTTAATAGCATATGCTGCAGGATCACAAGGAAAGGCTTTCTCAAAGCAGACTATTTCAAAATGGATAGGCCACTGCATTCATTTCTACTATTCACAACATGGCAAATCAGTGCTTAAGGGCATTAGGCCTCACTCATCCAGAGCAGCAGCCATTTCAGCAGCCTTCCTCAGAGGTGTACCAACTAAAGACATCTTAGAGGCTGCAACTTGGATTTCAGTGCACACTTTTACCAAGCACTACTACTTACCTCTCTACTCTAAATCCAGAGCAGGCTTTTCCACTGCAGTTCTGCAGGGCCTTATAGCCTCTCCTAATCATATTTAGACCCAGCCACCCAACCTCAGCTTTGGGATTCAACCCAAGTGTAATGACTGCAACAGTGAAACATTGTGAACATAGTACAGTTGTGTACCTATCATAAATGTAGATGTTCGAGTGTATTCACTGTTGCAGTTCAGGTTACCCACCCACCATCCCCCTTTTCTTTGCTGGAACGTATCTGTACTTCTCTATCCTATACAACCTATGTGATGTATTTGCTTGTAGATGAAGGAAATGTTTATTTTTGTGCATGCATACTTATTGGCATAATTTTCAGCCTACCAATTTGGGGCACCTGACATCTGGGGCAAGAAAAACTGAAGAAAATGGTGTCTGCTGCATCTTTTATACCCCTGGCGCACTGACGTCAGGGAAGAGGCGACGACAACTGACGCCGGACCTAGACTTTGGAATTCAGGCCGATCTGCGGGTAGCCTGCCAGCAGGATAACCCAAGTGTAATGACTGCAACAGTGAATGCACTTGAGCATCTACATTTATGGTAGGTACACAACTGTACTTTTCTCTTGGGACCCCCTGTTAGGAGCCCTGTCCTTCCTTGGGATCTAACCTTGATCCTTCAAATTCTAACTGGACCTCCTTTTGAACCTGCAGCCTCTGTTGATTTGAAATTCTTGTTCTGGAAAACTGCCTTTTTGGTAGCCATTACCTCGGCTAAGAGTGTCGGAGCTTCAAGCTCTCTGTATTAAAGACCCGTATTTGGTTTTCCATAAGGACAGGATTTCTCAGGACTAACCCATCTTTCCTACCTAAAGTGGCCTCCGAGGTGACCATCAATCAGTCCATTAATCTTCCAGTTTTCTTCCCTATCAGAACAAAGGGGAGTACAAACTTCATTTGTTAGATGTTCATAGGCAGTTACGGTTTCTTTTACACAGAACTGCGGCCTTCAGCAAGTCTGATCAGCTATTTGTCTCTCTTGCTAAACCTTTCTTGGGTAAGCCTGTATCGAAGGTGACTCTGGCCAGATGGATTTCAAATTGCATTTTGTTCATATATAAACTATCTGGCCTCCCAGAACCTACTGGGGTTCACACTCACTCTACACGTTCTATGGCTACATCAGCTGCATTCTGGTCAAGAATTCCCTTGGATGACATTTGTTCTGCGGCTACTTGGGCATCCTCTCATACCTTTATCTCTCACTATAAATTGGATTTAGTGTCTAGAGGAAGGGCGGCTTTTGGCTCTGCAGTGCTCCGGAATATCCTTCCTTGAGGACCTCCCAAGTTTTTTGGTAGCTGGGGACTCTGTCCCACAGGTTGATGATCAAATGAAGTTAACTTCTTCAGATAAAGAAGTTATGTGCTCACCATAACGTTCCATCTGAGTAGGTAACTTCATTTGTCAGCAACCGACCTTCCCTCCTTCCCCCTAACCTGGTTCTTTGATTACTTGAACCCTAGAATGTTTTTTCAGGTCATTTGTTAATCCTTGGATTAGGATTATTCAGGTTGTTCTGTTGTGAGATTATATACATGGGCAAACACGATCTGAGGATTGGAAGGAGGTAGCAGGGTATTATGGGTAAGGGGGAGGAGCTTGGATCTCTGATCTCTAGCTTGGAAAGCTGCCGGCTCGGATCCAGGTCTGATCCGATACCCACAGGTTGCTGACAAATTAAGTTACCTACTCAGATGGAACGTTATGGTGAGTACATAACTTTTTTTTGGTGACTGTCACATCAGCCAGACTGATATTTGAGTTATAAGCCTTGTGCATCAAGAACCCGTGTCTTATCTTCCATAAGGACAGAGTATCCCTTCGTACTAAGCCATCCTTTCTCCCCAAAGTTGTGTCCGACTTCTCTATTAACCAGTCCATTGAGCTCCCTGTGTTTTTTCCAAATTATTCCAACAAGGGAGAATGCTGTCTACATTCATTGGATTTGCATAGACAACTACACTTCTACCTGGACAGGACTAAGTCCTTCCGCAATTTGGACCAACTTTTCATTTCCCTTTCTGGTCCAAGAATGGGATGTGCTGTATCAAAATTACTTTATTAAAATGGCTCGGAGATTGTTTTTTTTTCATACTCCCCAATGAATGATTCTAAACTTGTTCAAAGCTCGTTCAACTAATTGCTTTTCAATCCAGGGCTACCATGGATGACATTTGTGCAGCAGCCATTTGGGCTAAACCCCATACTTTCATCAAGCATTACAAATTGGATTTGTTCTCCAGGGGATGAGAGGCCTTCGGCTCAGTGTTTCTCGGGAATGTTTTTCCATGGAGGCCAGTCATCATACCTCCCACTGTCCCCCACCAAAGGCTCATGGTGGATCTTCTGGGTCCTTGTGGTGGTTTAGGGTTTCTGCTCAGAAATGGCCTCTGTTTTTTCAGTTTTTTTCTCTGTGTTGCATGCAAAGTTGACCTGAGGTAATTGGGAGAAGGGCATTGTGGGTAGCAGCTTAGCTTGAGAGTTTTTGTGTACTCTTGGTAACTTGGTTTTAGGCCGACTGTTTCAAGGGCTCTGAACCGAACCCATCAGTGATGACTGGAAGAAGATCCACAACTCATATGGAACGTTATTGTAAGACATAACTTCTTTTTTTGTCTTCCTACCCCCAAATTCCAGAGGAATTACCCTTCTAAGTCTGCCTTTGTCTGTAGGCAGACTCGCTCACCTTCGAAAAGTAAGAAGGGATCCATGCACATTTCCACTGCTAAATCCACTCTGTCTCCTTTTTCTGAGGCCTTCTCTTCAGGACAAGCCTGTCTCTATTTACATAGGCGTTCTGTTCCCCTTGGCCAGGTTCCTTTGTCCATCTGCCTTTCTATCTCTTCCAGTTTGGTGTCAGATCACCTCATACTTTGAGTGCTGTCAGTCATCCGTTACGATTATTTTGAGAATTGGAAATCCCTTCTCCCCTTTTTTCAGACATTCCTCAACCTTCTGTAGAACAGATTCCTCACTTTCTAGAGGTTTAGAGGTTTTGCAATCCCTTTTGGATCAGGACACTGTTTGGCCTGTTCCACCCACTCGTGGGAAAGGAGTTTTACTCTTGTTTTTGGCTTCTTAGAAGGAGGGTATGTGGAGACATTCTTGATCTTTCTCTGCCCAACACCTTTCTCAAGGTCGCTTCTTTCTGTCTTTAGTCCTTGTTTCTTCCACCTCTTCCTCAGGCCTTTTTGGTTTCTCTAGACCCCAGGGATGCTTACCTTCACATCCCTATTCACCCTCTGTTAAGGACATTTTTATGTTTGTGTTTCACGAATTTTCAATTCTGTGTTTTGCCCTTTGACATTTCAACTGCCTCAAGTGCATTCACTAAATGCCTTGCTCCTGTCCCATCTTTTTGCAGGCGTTGCGCCATATAAATTTTTCTCCCAGCAGCGCCATATAAATTATAGCCAGGGAATTTTTTGGGGCTCTGGTATTTATGGTATCCAGTATTCTCAAAATTCCTGTCATCAGACTCCATACAACAAAGTTTTAGTGGTACCTCAAATCAATATATCTGAAGTAGTTAACTTAATTTGGTCTGCAACCTGTGGGATACGGATCCGACCTCGGATCCGAGCCAGCAACTTTACAAAGCTTAGATCTGAGCTCCTAGCTCCTCCCCTTGCCCATAATCCCCTGCCAACCCTGACTGACCTCAGATCTAGTTTGCCACGCTTCTGGTCAGCAGCTAGGTTTTGAGCGCCTGGTTCGTAGGGTCTTCGTAGAGTTTGTGAGAAGTTTAAAACTATTTTCTGTTACTTTTAAGTGTACGAGTGTGTTGTGGTTAGGTTTCCCTTTGGTTGAATCCTTGTATTTGAATCTTTTGTTAAATTTACCCTCCCTCCCCTTCGCTGGTACATAGTTCTGTGTGGTGTGTTTGGGGCCTAGCGAGTGTGTTTTCTTTAGAATGTTTGAGGCCCCAAAGCCAATCTTTAAGTGCACTGAGTGTGGCCATAAGCTCTCCCCGGCGGATGGCCACACTCGGTGCGTCCGGTGCCTTGGGGTTGAACAACTTTCCTCTGGATGCACTATCTGTGTGGCGTTCAACCCCAGGGCACTGAAGGACCGGAGGTCTAAGCTGATCCTGGCGGGACTTTTGCCCCTGGATTCGGCTTCGGCCTTCGGTGCTTCTGTGGCCTCCTCCCAGGCTTCGGTGGTGGCCACTCCTGCCTCCCTCCCCCCGGCCGGGACTCAATCTCCCGCTTTGGTGCCGGAGGAGAGGGAGGCCAGGAGAGAAAAACGGAGGGAGAAGCACCACAAGATGCAGGCCGAGGCCTCCGCTTCAGCCCCTCCTGGCTAAGCGAGCTTCTCCCTCCATGGCTTCCAGGTCTCCTCCTTTTCGGCTCCGGTCTCCATGCTTCTCACCGGGACCCGAGGAGGAGACCCGATCTCCATCGAGGTCATCGAGGCGGCACTCCCGGCCAGCCTCTGTGGCCTCGTCGAGATCAACACATAGCCTTTCTGAAGCTGATTTGAACCGGGTGATGCAAAGGTTCATCCAGGCCCAAATGCAGATGGGAGTGCTCCTGCCTCCCCCCCCCCCCCCCTCCGGGGCGGTAGGAGCTCAACACCCTTGTTTGCCTCGATAGCTCCTTCTTAGACCCGCTTCCCGGGTTCAGAGCGCTCTGAGCCAGGAAGCGTTGGAGCCGACCGTGTCTGGTACTTTGGCTCCGACTCTTCCTTAGAGTTTTCCGGATCCATCCTTGTCGGATCCAAGCTCTGGGAGCCGTACTCTGAACTTCAGATCCGAGGGGGTTGGTGTGCCCTTCCGCTCAGTCCAGGTCAGAGCACACTGACCCTTCGGATCCGATTATCTCTGAGCCGGCTCCGATCCATCCATCGGATCCGAGTGAGGTTCGGCTGTCTGATCCTAGAGAGAGTGGCTCTCCCTCTGCCTTCGATGTGGTGGAGACTGCTCTGTTGAGTGCATCCAGGCCCCCGCTCCCTGCTACGGTTCCATCCCGCACTCCCTCTTTGTTTGGGTAGGGCTTCTGTCACCCGGCCACAGGGGCAGCCTACTTTGACGTCTCAGGTCATTCCCCTGGAACAAGATGTTGCTGGTGAGTCGTCCACTGACAGTCCCCCCGAGGATGTTCCTCACAAGTGGAAGTATGAGGAGGCGCGTCCTTGACAGAAGACAGGGATTTGGATGAGGGGGAAGGCTCCCCAAGGTCACCCCCCGAGGATGTCTCCTTCGGAGATATCATGGAAATTCTTAGGATAAGAGGGGGGTGGTCTGCCCCCAAGGCTTCCTTGGACGAATCCGTGTTCCTGGAGGCGTTCAAAGCAGGCCCATCTACCTCTTGGGTGTCCCCTGTGGCCGACCCCTTGGTGGACCTCATCACCACTAAGGCGTGGATGGAGCCGGACACTGGAGCCAGTCCCCAAACGTCCCGACAAGATCCTGAGCCCTCTGGCAGAGAAATCCCATTGGAGCAAGGGATCCCCCGTAGATGCCATGTTGGTGGCGGCAGCCGCCAAGAGGGAGTTAGCCCAAGAGAGTCCCTTGGTCCATCCCCCGAGCAAGGTGTCTCGCTCAATGGACCGTCTCGGGAAGCGGGTCTTTAGTTCAGCGACCTTCTCTGTAAGGTCCCTGAACTACATGGCACATGTCATTCGACTGCAGCGAGACCTTATCAAAGAGTACGCTACATCGCCCCCGGAGTCCATGTCAGGGGAGGACAAACAGTTGTACTCCACTCGCATGGCCACTCATAGGTCTATATCCAACACCTCTATGCGGCTTTTATCCCATGCTACAGAGGGAGCCGCTAGAGCCAGCGGAGCAGGCCTAGTTATGAGGCGCCAGGCCTGGCTCCGACATTGTGATTTCGCGGAACCCTTCAAGGCGTCTTTTGCAAATGCCCCCTTTGATGGTTCTGCTCTATTTGGCAAGACAGTTCGCGAGACTTTGGTCCAGAGCGAAAAGGACGGGAAGACGTCTGCCGTCTGAGTCTGCTTTTCTGCTTCCCAGAGGTCCTTCTCCAAGAACCAAAAGGGACAGAAGATGTGGTTCAGAAAGTCGCAACAATCCCAGTTTGCTCCGGACTCCCAGTCCTTCCGTGGCAGAGGACAGGGTGTACTCCGCCCTAGAGGCAGAGGGGGCCCGAAGAACTTTGGGTCCAGAGAAGCCTCTGATCGGCCCACGCAGCAACCCTGAAGGGTTGCTCGACTGCTCCACTTTAGAGGCAGTCGGGGGGGGGGGGGGCGTTTCTTGAAGCACCTGGCAGCTTGGGAGTCCATTACAACAGACCGCTGGGTGCTTCGTATCATATCCAGAGGATACAGAATTCCCTTTTCCTACATTCCTGACACCTCTCCGATGTTCCACCCAATCAGAGGGAGACAGCGGCTGCGGAAATTCGGCTGCTTTTAGAAAAAGGAGCCATCCAGTATGTCCTCCCAGGCCAGTCCGGATCAGGTTACTACTCCAGGTTCTTTTTGGTACCAAAAAAGACGGGGGACCTAAGGCCCATCCTCAATCTTTCCCTACTAAATCTGTCAGTAACCAAAGAAAAGTTCCGGATGTTCACTCTTCAATCAGTTCTCCCCGTCTTGTGGGAGAACGACTGGATGTGCTCCATAGACCTCAAGGACGTGTACTACCACATATTGATGGACGAATGGTCCAGGAGGTTTCTCCACTTCCGGCTGGGAGCCAGTCATCATCAATTCAGGGTCCTCCCCTTTGGTCTCGCCTCAGCCCCCAGGGTGTTCACTAAGGTATTAGCAGTGATAGCGGCCCACCTGAGACTCCAGGGAATGCAGGTCTTCCCGTACCTGGACGACTGACTCCTCACCGCCCCGACAAGGCATCTACTATGCTTAGCCAGGAGCTACTTTCTCAACCTTGCTCCGCAACTAGGGATCACTATAAACTTGGACAAGTCTTCTCTCACCCCGACTCAGGTGATAGATTTTATCGGGGTCAGACTGGACATCAACAGGCAACTAGTCTTCTTAACTCCCAACCGGTTGCACACTTTGAGGGCACATGTGCGGGCCATCTTTCAATCTTCAAAACCTCTGGCGGGATTGGTTCTGAGGGCCCTGGGGTCCATGTCAGCCGCTATAAACCTTCTTCCCATGGCGCGTCCGAACATGAGGATTTTACAGTGGACTCAAATGGTCCCTTCAATACCCCTTGTCACCCCATTTCTCTCAGCAGGGCCTGCAAGAGGGCTCTCGTTTGGTGGCTTCAATTGCCGGACCCCCAGACGGGATGCCCCTTTGCCACGCCTCCCCTCTCGCCACAGTGACCACTGACTCCTCTCGTCTTGGGTGGGGGGACATTATTTGAGCAGGACGGTCCAAGGCACGTGGAGCGATTCGGAGACCTTATTGCACATAAATGTTCTAGAGATGAGGGCAGTGCTGTTGTCGTTGCAAGCACTTCAGAGCCTTCTGCCTGTAGGAACAATTGCAATCCAGACAGTATGTCTGTGGTATGGTATATCAACAAACAAGGGGGAACCAGGTCTTACCCACTCTGTCGAGAAGCCATGAGAGTGTGGGAATGGGTGATCTCCACCAACCGCTTTTTCATTGCAATGCACATTCCGGGATGGACCAACGTCCTGGCGGACAGACTGAGTCGCACCATCCTTTCACCTTACAAGTGGACCCTCAATCCTAGAGTAGCGAGTGGAATTTTTGCCATTTGGGGGCAGCCCTGTTCCGATCTTTTCGCATCTCCCTCAAACACGAAATGCAGCAATTACTTCGCTCTCATTCCCCCTGCCGGGGAAGCCCCGAGGGACGCCTTGGTGCATGCTTGGCCACCCGGTCTTCTCTATGCCTACCCTCCTCTTCCCCTCATGCTGAAACATCTTCAGAAAGCCACTCTGTTGGGGAGCAGGATGATCCTCATTGCCCCATTCTGGCCCTGCCAAGCTTGGTTCCCTTATCTCTGGTCTCATCGAGTGAATCCGCCCTGGATTCTAGATCCCCTTCCAGATCTAATTTCCTACCCCCAGGGGCTTCCACTTCCCGACCTGGCCAGCCTCAAGCTTATGGCTTGGCTGCTCAAGTTCCACTTGTAGCTAGGACTCCCGGTATCTCTTCTCCTGTTAAAACTATCCTAGTAGCAGCGCACAAGCCCACTACTAGGCGGGCCTATGGTAATAAATGGAAGCGTTTCTCTATCTGGGCAGAATGCCATAATTTGGACCCTTTTACAGCCCCCTTGCCTGCGGTGCTGGACTTTTTCAGGTCTTTTTAATGATGGAGCTAGCTGTTCTATGGTTAAGGTTCAGTTAGCAGCTATCTGTCATTACCACGTAGGTACTGAAATGGGCCTTTTGATTACTACAAAATTGTGCAAAACTTTCCTAAAGGGCACCTTTCTTTTTAGACCTCCAGTAAAGGAAGCGGTACCTCCATGGGATTTGACCTTGGTATTACAAGCCCTGACAGCCCCTCCCTTCGAACCAGCGTCTTCAGTAGACCTCATATTTGTCTTGGAAAACAGCCTTTCTTGTGGCTATTACTTCAGCCAGGAGAGTATCTGAATTGCAAGCTCTTTCTGTGAAACCCCCATACTTAGCCTTTCACAAGGATAGGGTTTACCTCAGGACCAATCCCTCCTTCCTCCCGAAGGTAGTTTCTGAATCTAATATTAACCAATATATCAATTTGCCGGTCTTCTTTCCTAACTACCAGAACAAAGGGGAGTACAGACTACATTCTTTGGATGTACACAGACAACTTAGATTTTACATTCATAGGACATCTGGTCATAGACTATCCGACCAGTTGTTCGTCTCCTTTGCCAAATTTAATCTAGGTAAACTGGTCTCGAAGGTTGCCTTAGAGATGGATTTCACAGTGCATCATTACAGCGTATCAAAATTCCGGCAGTCTGCACCTCAAGGAGTTTGTGCCCATTCAATTAGGGCTATGGCTACATCTGCAGCCTTTAAATCCAGGATTTCCTTGGATGATATCTGTTCAGCAGCCACTTGGGCCTCTTCTCATACCTTCATCAATCATTATAAATTGGACATTACCTCCAGAGGGAGAACTTTTTTTGGCTCCACAGTGCACCGGAATATCCTTCCACGAAGGCCGCCCAAGGTTTAGGTAGGTGGGGACTCTGTCCCACAGGTTGCAGACCAAATGAAGTTAACTACTTCAGATTAAGAAGTTATGTACTCACCATAACGTTCCATCTGAGTAGGTAAACTTCATTTGTCTGCAACCGTCCCCCCCCCCCCCCCTCCGTCCCCCTGATCTTCAGATGATGATGTAGTGCTTGCGGGCAAACTTGATCTGAGGTCAGTCAGGGTTGACAGGGGATTATGGGTAAGGGGAGGAGCTAGGAGCTCGGATCTAAGCTTTGTAAAGTTGCCAGCTCTGATCCGAGATCGGATCCGTATCCCACAGGTTGCAGACAAATGAAGTTTACCTACTCAGATGGAACGTTATGGTGAGTACATAACTTCTTATTCTTTGCTTCCTTGCCTCATATTTAAGCTTTAGTGGTGGATTCAGAATTTCTCTGTTTGGGCTTCCCTTCCAGGCCTCAATTCCTTCTCAGGAACTGTGTGAGGAGCTTCTTGTGGCCTCGTAAAGGTCCAGGGTCTCTAGCCTCCTAATCAGAAGTCGGATCATATCAACACAAAATTTCTGCAAGCTTTTTATTCCCCTTTCCGCCCGGCTGTCTCTGTCTTCAGACAGTAACACTGTAATATGCTGCATCAACAAGGGGGGGGGGGGTACAATGTCCTTTCTCCTCTGCAGATTAGATGTTCTTCGTGTTTCACTGTTATTACATTTGGGTACTCTGCTGGCAGGTTGCCCTCGGCCTGATTAACAAAGTCTTGGGTCCTGCGTTGGTTGCTGTCCTTTCTTCATGACGTCAGGTCGTCAGGGGTATAAAACATGCAGCTGATGCCATTACATCAGTCTTTCTTGCCGCGTGGTGCCCTAAGTAGAAGCAGTTTCCAAGTGCCGGTCGGCCAACTCCTGAAATTTTTGAGTTTTAGAACCTAAGTCTTCAACTTAAAGATAAGTACCCCGTTGGAGAACGTTTTTTCTTGCTCCTTACTGATGTCAGTAAAAGTTATTAATTGCATTACTTGTGGGAAGCAAATACCCCCATAAGGATTTTCATTTGTACTGTATTCCTTGCCTAGCCCCTGACCGCAACCTGCCTTGCTTTAGGTTTTGTGCTAAATTTAATCAACTGACTATTAAACGTCTGTATATTTTTGCTTCTAAATATTTTGGCTTATGATTTAATTATCCAGAAATGTCGGTTAGCAATCCGACTACCGGAATACCTAAAAAATGCAAAGAAAGACAGAGACAGTCTAGGTTCAAAACTGATGACTCTTCTCCTAAGCCAGTCGCCAGTTCGCCGGTACTCATTGAGGTCCTTTCTGATACCCTGATACCAGCTACTTCTGATTCGCAGGCCTCTACTGAGACCCATTTGGAGTCCAGTATGCTGCAAGATTCTTCAATTATGGAACCCGCGGATGTCTCTACCTTAGATGGGTCTGGAGCCGCTGTGCAGGCGCTGGCTTCTGAGGGTGTTTTCAGGCCTACAGATATGTATATTAGACAGACGCCATCTTCAAAACTAAGGCCAAAATCTAAATAAGTCTAAAAATCTGAAGCCTGGGCCACGTGTGCAGGCCCCTATGCCTAAAAAGCAAATGATCTAAGTGGCTGAAGATTTAATTACTCTGATCAGGGGTAGCCAACCCCCTCCTAAGAGGCTTAGGCAAGACATCGATTATGAAACTTCTGAACAGGAATCCATTTCTTCTGACTTCTAATGAACAGGATTTGTCTATTCCTACTTATGAGGACTCTGATGCAGAATATTCCATTCCTTCTGCTTCTCCCCCTGAGGATTTTTCTTTTGGGGAAACTTTACATACCTTAAGGGAACATTTCCACTGGGAAAGTCAGGATTTCTTTGAATCTAAAGAGAGACTTAGGGATTTTCTTCTTCCTCAGCATAGCCTTTGGCTATACCTCCTGATCTTGACATTGTTGATGTTTTTTCAGAATCCAGTATGGCTCTTGATTATCTGTCTCCGGCTCCTTGTAAGCCAGACAGATACTATAGGGTATCTGTTTCCCACAAATTCCTTTTTAAAAATCCTATTGCAGATCCTGAAACCATTTCTCAGGGTTCCAAGGACATTAAGGCCTCTACTGCTAAAAATCCTACCCCTTCTGATAGAGATTTCAGGGTGCTGGATAGATGGGGTAATAAAGTTTACACGTCTGCAACCTTGGCAATCAGGGCTTTAAACTGTCAATGTCATCTGCTTAAATATCAACAGCATATTATGGGACTGCTTAAACAGAAGATGATCATTTCTGACTGTGGAAAATAGTTACAGGATTTATTGTATTCAGCTGAACAAGTTGGAAAGCATACTTTGCAATGTGGTTTTTATTCTTTGGAGGCCTCCTGCAGGGCTGCTGTAACTGGGTCTTTGTTAAGAAGACATGCTTGGCTCAAAGAGCAAACTCTGCCTGATCATGTTTAAGCAAAATTGTTGCATGCTTCTTTACAACAGGACCGTCTTTTGGTTAATAAGGCTGAAGAAGTTTAAAAAAAAAAAAAAAGATGGAAGACTAAGCTAAATCTATGCAAACTGTGAAAGATTTCTTACAAGTGCAACCTCCAAGATTTAGTAGGCACTGGCCTACTAAGGAAGTGGTTCTTTCCAGATGTCCTTCAAGGATGCATCTGCAGTCATCACATATGGGTTGTCCTGCCTCAGGCAGCCCTTCGGTCGGCCGGATTCCAAAGTCTGGGTCCAGTGTCGGCTGATGTCGCCCCTTCCCCGACGGCAGAGCGCCTGGGGTATAAAAGCTTCAGCTGACGTCATCTTCCCCAGTCTTTCTTGCCGCGTGGTGCCCGAAGCAGAAGCAGTTCGCAAGTGCTGGTCGGCCAGCTCCTGTAAATTCGCTATCCGAAGACTTCAAAAGCTAAGAACCCTGTTGGGGACTCTCTCTTGCCTCAGCCGATGTCAGATAAAGTTAATAATTGTTTAACTTGTGGGAAACAAATACCTCATAAGGATTTCCACTCTTACTGTCTTCCCTGCTTAGGCCCAGACCACGACGTCTCTGCCTGTTCAGCCTGCGCTTCCTTCAACCGACGCACTCTTAGACGTCGGTCGGAGTTCGCAGAAGAGTTTTTTGGGGCTGGTTTTTCATACAGAATGCAGTCGGAAACCCCAACATCACATTTAATTAAGAAACAAAGACAAGGACCGACACATGGGCCGCGGTTTTGGCTGAAACCGCGGCTAGGCCTACCGCGAGTGCCTCCGTCTCGGCTGATAGAGTCCTTGGAACTTCCGAACCTTGAAACAATAAAACCGACAGCCTTGGCCCCGGAGGCTCCTACCGAGTCGGTTACAGAATTGCCTTCAGAAACTGGTGTATTGGAATCTTCCGACACCATACCAGCACGTGGTGCAGCCAGGCCTCCTGCATCCATGTCCATTAAGGCCTTCACCAGGGCTAAAGCTGTAAAGCACACTAAAGCCATGCCTCTCAGGGTTATTCCTCAGGGACCCTCTTCTAGTTCACAGATTCTAACCTTAGCAGAGGACCTTATCTCTTTAATCAGGGGCTCTCAGACCCATCCGGACAGGGGCTCCCAACCTCCTCTAGACAAAAGGCCCAGGGTGGATCCTCCTGATCCCCTTTCCTCAGAGGAGGCCTCTGATGGCTCGGATCACTCAGACTACCAGGAGGAGGCTTATTCGGCCTGCGAGGATTCGGATGCAGAGGAATCTATCCCCTCAGCCTCCCCTCCTGAAGAACTTTCCTTTGGGGAGACCCTTCACACTATGAGAGAGCATTTCAAATGGCAGGGCCAGGAATATTCTGATTCCCGGAAAAGACTAAGAACTTTTCTTCATTTACCTCAGCATAGACCTTTGGCTATTCCTCTTGTTTTAAATGTCATTGATGATGTGTATTCTGACTCTAGTATGACCCCTGATGCACTGCCACTGGCCCCTGTTAAGCCCGATAGGTATTACAGGGTCCCGGACACTCATAATTTTATTTACAAGGCCCACTCTGCTGATCCTGAAACTATTTCACAGGGCCATAAAGGGGTTGCAGCTGTTACTACTAAGAACCCACTCCCCTCTGCAAAGGAGTCCAGGGCATTAGAGAGATGGGGTAAAAAAGTGTATACTTCTGCCACTCTTGCTATGAGGGCATTCAATTGTCAATTTCATATGCTACAGTACCAAGAGTATTTGTTAGAAGAAATGCATAAGAAACTGTCTTCTACTGAACCCCTTGACCGTAAATCCCTTCAGGATCTGGTACATAACTCCCAGCAGGTTAGCAACCATTTCTTGCAGTGTGGTTATGATGCATTGGAAGCTTTATGTAGGTCAGCAGTGACGGGTGTTGTCATACGTAGGCATGCTTGGCTGAAGGAACAATCTCTGCCAGACCATGTTAAAGCTAAGCTTTTGGATGCTCCACTGGAAAAGCAAAAGTTATTTGGTTCCACTGCTCAAGAAGTCCTAAAGAAATTTGAGGAAAAGGCAAAATCTGTACAAACAGTTAAGGATTTTCTTCAAGTCCAACCGCCTAGATTCAGCAGAAACTGGCCTTCCAAGAATTGGTCCTTTCCGGACACAAAGATTTCAAAGGGGCAGAAACAGGCGTGCCAGAGGTAGAGGCCAAGCTAGGGGCTCCTACAGAGGCCGTCAATGGCAACCTCCAATCCAGACAGGCAGTTCAGGATCTGCAACTGCTGCACAAGGAAAAACTCAATGACTCTGCTTTGACTCCGCCACCCAGGGCTCAATTAGAAGCACCTTTGGGCAGAAAGCTTTCTTTATTCTCAAGAAAATGGCACAACATTACAAGAGACAAATGGACACTCCAAATAATAGACAACGGATACAGGTTCCATTTCCACACATTGCCAAAAAGAAAAGGCATACCAGGTCTGCCACCAAATCAAAGGACAGAGGCTTTGAAACAAATCTCAAACTTACTGCAAATGAAAGCCATAGAAAAAGTTCCTATTTCAGAACAAGGCCAAGGATTTTACTCCAGACTATTCCTTGTTCCAAGAAAAGAGCCGAAATGGAGACCTATTCTAGACTTGTCCGTACTGAATACTTATCTCATTGTGCCAAAATTCAAAATGCTGACTACAGCAACTCCTTCCCATGCTGGGCAAGGGGTCTTGGCTGGTTACTCTAGACCTCAAGGAGGCATACCTGCATGTCCCTATCAGACAAAGTTGCAGAAGATACCTCAGATTTCTTGCGGGGTCAGAGCATTATCAATTCTCAGCATTGCCCTTTGGCTTATCTACTGAGCCCAGAGTATTCACGAAATGCCTGGCATCAGTAATAGCACACTACAGACTCTAGGGGATTCAAATCTACCCATATCTGGACGACTGCCTTATACAAGCGGACAACCAACAAACTCTGATAAAGGACTTAAATTATGCCATCAATCTTCTACAGGCCTTGGGATATACAGTCAACATGCACAAATCAAGACTTGTTCCATCCCAAAGAATAACCTTTCTGGGTGTGGATCTGGATATAACCACCCAAATGGCTTATCTCACAGAAGAAAAACAGTCAACTACCGGATTACTTCAAGAATCTGACAAGACAAACTCGGCTGACTGCAAGGAAAATCCTGCAGGCCCTGGGTTACATGGCATCCTTTATTCTTTTGATTCCACAAGCAAGGCTACATATGAGAAAGCTACAGTGGTACCTAAGGAGTTTATGGACTCAGCACAGTCACAGTTTGGAAACTTTAATCCCACTCATTCCATGCCTTCACAAGGAATTTCTGTGGTGGGCTCAGGCCAGCCAGTCCAACAGAGGGCTGCCCTTCACAAAGCCAAAAACCTCCCAAACTATTACAACAGACGCTTCAGACCTAGGTTGGGGAGCCCACATGGAGGGCAGAGGTATCCAAGGACAGTGGTCACGAAAGGAGCTACGCATGCACATAAATCAAAAAGAAATGCTAGCAGTGATGCACGCAATCGAGGCCTTCAAACTCTTTCTGCATCAAGGCCATCTACTAAGGACAGACAACACCACAGTTATGTGGTACATAAACAAGCAAGGAGGTACCCATGCTTACCCTCTGTGCAGACTGGCAATGAATCTATGGGATCTTTCCTTGAAACTCAATATACAGCTACAAGCTCATTTTGTGCCAGGGAAGGACAATACACTGGTGGACAGCTTAAGCAGAAATATCATGGATGCTGCACCCAGACATTTTCCAACAGATAACACAATCTTGGGGGAGCCCGGACATAGATCTATTTGCATCCCCCCACAATCAACTAAACAAATTCTGCTCAAGGACATGCCACCCACAAGTGTGGAAAGTGGATGCCCTCTCTTTCAGCTGGAGAAATCTGACAGTGTATGCATTTCCTCCTATTCCATTAATGACCAAGGTGTTACTGAAGATCAGGGCAGAGCAGCCAAAAGTGATCTTGATAGCTCCGGACTGGCCAAGACAGCACTGGTACCCACTGCTAAGGAGCATGTCACGTACGAAGCCATGGCCCCTACCTCTATGGCCACTTCTACTGACACAGCACGAATATAAAACTCTACATGCCAACCTGAAAACATTGCAACTAACAGCGTGGAGAATACCTTGACTCCTCCTCAGGATAAGCTATCCCAGAGAGTAAAGAATATTATTCTGGAAGCTCGCCGCCGTTCCACAAGGAAGGCATATTCAGCAAAATGGAAAAGATTTCTCATCTGGAACACCACAAAGGGCCTAGATGTGACAATGATAAACATGGCACATATCCTGGAATATTTGGCAGAAATGGTCCACAATTGACCGTCTTACTCTTCTATTAAGATTCATGCTTCAGCAATTTCAGCAGAGTACAATACTGATCCTCCTGTCTTTTCTCATCCTCTCCTAAGACTTCTAAGAGGAATCAAAAACATCAAACCTCCTAGGAAACCACCTCTACGTGCTTGGGACCTTAACTACGTGTTGGAAAAACTAACACTGCCTCCATTTGAACCAGCAGCATCTGCAGATTTACAGTACCTTTCATGGAAGACTGCTTTCCTTCTGGCAATAACCTCAGCAAGAAGAGTTTCGGAATTGCAGGCCCTGATGGCAGTTCAGCCATTTATTATTTTCCATCAGGATAGAGTTTCATTAAGAACTAATCCTACTTTTATGCCAAAGTTTGTATCCAGGGTTTCATTGAATCAAGCCATTCACTTGCCTACCTTCTTCCCAAATCCACAGAACAAAGGGGAGAAACTGCTGCACACCCTGGGCATTCACAGACAGTTGCGCTACTACTTGAACAGAACTAAAGGTTTCAGAAAAACTGACCAGCTGCTGGTAGCATATGCCGCTGGTACTCAAGGAAAAGCTATTTCCAAACAGACAATTTCAAAATGGATAGGTAATTGCATCCGCTTTTGTTACTCATTTCATGAAAAGACTGTACCAGCTAACATTAGACCTCATTCTACGAGAGCCACAGCCACCTCCACAGCGTTCTTAAGAGGGGTGGCTACAAAAGACATTTTAGAAGCTGCCACATGGAGATCTGTGCATACATTTGCCAAGCATTACAATTTACCTTTATATTCCAGATCCAGAGCAGGCTTTGCTACGGCTGTCCTGCAGGGTATCTTAGCTACACCATCCTTTTCCTAGTACCTCCACCCCCAGATTGGCTATGGTATTCTACCCATATGTGATGACTGCAGGTGCATCCTTGAAGGACATAGTACAGTTTTGTCCTACCATAAATGTAGATGTCCGATAGGTATGCATCTGCAGTCAGGTTTACCCTCCCTCCTTCCCCTCTGTGGTACTTCTAGGGTGCGTACCTCTCTATGAGCTAGCTGGGGGATCTATTATGGTGTATTTGTTTATACATACATATATATATATATATATATATATATATATATCTATATTTGCAAATGTTTGGATTTTTTATTGCTTTTTTCCAAATTTAGCCTTCCTAGAGGGCACCTGGGGCAAGAAAAACTGAGGAAGATGGCGTCTACTGACGCTTTTATACCCCAGGCGTTGTGACGTTGGGGAAAGGGCGACATCAGCAGACGCCGGACCCAGACTTTGGTATCCGGCCGACCGAAGGGCTGCCTGAGGCAGGACAACCCATATGTGATGACTGCAGATGCATACCTATCGGACATCTACATTTATGGTAGGTACAAAACTGTACTATTTTTGTAGTATGTGGCTTCTACGAGTCTTATTACCTTGTCCAGATTTCACATTAGAAAAATGAAATGATACGTCAGGTCATTATGGACTGTGCATCTACATCCTTTATCTTTTTGGATCCTGATATCTGGGGTTTGTAAGGACTGGTGGGCGGTCCATTTCTGTCAGAATCCAGATCTCTCCTCTTCTCTTCAGTTTGTTACAACAGGTGCTTCAAACTTGTAGTGGGGAACTGTTTCCAAAGGTGTTACAGTGCAAGGTTTGTGGACTAAACTCAACAGTCAGTAGCACCTAAATGATAGAGAGGATGGCAGTAAAAAAAATGCTGAAGCCCAAAGTAATTTCTGGTTTCCAACACCCCTGGAAATTTTCACAGACCACCACAGTGATGTGCTTGCATATGGTCTCTAATCTTGATCCTTTTTCAGACTTGCTGTCCTAGCCTATTTAGCAACTCCGATTGGGCAGCCACGGTGGTGCAATGGTTAGCATTGTCGCCTCCCAGCAAGAGGTTCTCTGGTACAATCCTCTGTTGGGGTGCCTTCTGTGCGGAGTCTCCATGTACTCCTCGTGGTCGTGTGGGTGTTCTCCAGATGCTCCTGCTTCCTCCCACATCCCAAAGGCACGCTGTAGTTGTATTGGGGGCACTAAATTGGCTCTAGGTGTGTGTGTGTGTGCATGTGTGCGCCTTCTGTGGAAGGTTGGGTGCCGGGCTGGCAACGCGACACTGTAAAAAAATCTACTGCCAATCATGAGGGGACAGGTGATCCACTTTGGCTACTCCTAACTGGGAAAAGCCGAAAGAAGATCAATTTCACTATTGAGGCTGCATACATTCCATCAAAGCAAAACGTAGCAGACAAGCTAAGCAGGACAAAAACAGACCCTTGAGAATGGAAACTTACCCTGGTATCTTCCAACAATTGATACTGCTGTGAGGAACTAATGAAGTC